>NC_050451.1:18068699-18368699 GCF_903995425.1 Onychomys torridus
CACCACCACACCACACACAAAGAGAGAGATTGTTAACTTGAATAATTTAACTACAAATATTGATGGCAGTTGAATTGTGCTGGATGACATTGTATTATTTTAATGTATCTACTGAGACAGTCATATTTTAATTTTTTGTTTCTTATATTTGTAAATATCTTCTCAAAGAATCAGTTTTAGCTTTATTTGCTTTTGTTTTTTTTTTTAAAATAAATGTATGCTCTTGTCTTCAATCTTTATTGTTATTATTTGGTTTATTGATCTCTCTTGCGTACATTCAACATCTGTTCTTGCTTCTCCGTGTGTGTAGGACGGTGCACATGCTAGGTAAGTGCTCTACCCTGAGCCATGCTCTAGCCTCACTTCTATTTTAACCACTCATTGATCAAGCTGGAACTCTAGCTTCTCAGTGTTTCAGAGTCTGGGAAGAAAGACAAATCAGAGAAAACATTCCTGCTATGCTCTCTCTCACATTTCACTGATGTGTAGGGGGGGTGTTGAGAAGAGCTACAGAGGATCACACAGCTGGGCAAAAGGGGAGTGTTACAGGACAAGGTTCCAGAAAGTAGTAGAAGCCACCTGATTGGAAGAAGTGTGGTCAGGGCTATTGGTGAAATTATTAAGGCCACTCCACGTAGTTAAAGGGAGGTTCATTTTGTGGGGTAACTTACAAATGAAGGGGTAGGTTGCAGGGTCTGGCAAAGGTATAGCGCAGTCTGGCGGTGTTCTCTGGAGAACTCTGCTCGGTCTACCTCCAGCGTCCAGGGTCCCGGAACCAAGCGCGTGCTCTCCTCTCGATCCTCCTCTTCCGTTTCCTTCTCCACCCTGCCTTGTGGGCGTGACCATTACCGAAGCCTCAATGGGATGGCTGGCCCAGAAACCACGAAGGGAAAACAGGCCTCATGTGGCCTCAACCAGAGAGCACGGAGGAGAGTTGAGAAGAGTCGGGGGTGGGGGGGGTTGGGGGGTTGGGGGGGTTGGGGGTGGGGGGTGGGGGTTGGGGGGTGGGGGAGTTGGGGGTTGGGGGGTTGGGGGGGTGGGGGGGTTGGGGGGGGTGGGGGGGGGGGTGGGAGATATGCACAGCAGCAGACAGGGCCCACGTTTCCTCCTGGAACTTAACTAGCTCAGCAACTTTTGGGGGTGGATTTAAAACTAGTGTCAAATATGTTAATTTTCCTGTAAATTCTCTGGTGCATCCCTCACGTTTTCCATTTATTTGACATTAGGTTTTCTGGCTACCTTTCTCACTGATTTCTAACTTAATGACATTACAGTCAAAGGTTGAGGATTGTTTCCTTTAAAAATAATTAACTGGCTGGGTAGTGGTGGTGCACATCTTTAATGTCTGCACTTGGGAGGCAGAGGCAGGTGGATCTCAGTGAGTTCAGGATCAGCCTGGTCTACAAAGTGAGTTCCAGGACAGCCCAGACTGTTACACAGAGAAAGCTTGTCTTGAAAAATTAGCAAGCAAGCAAACCAACGAATTAACTAAGTTTTGATTGTTTGGGACAGGTTCTCACTATGTGGTCTAGGCTGACATCAAATTAGCAATCTTCCTGCCTCAGTCTCCTGAGTGTGTATCATGTGCATCACCATGCTCAGCTAAAATCCATTTATAAAATGACACTGATTGTGTGTGTGAGCGTGTGTGAGTGCACGCTCATGCATATGCACATGCGTGTGCACCTGCCACAGCACACACATGAAGTTCAGAGGACAATTTGGGGAAGCTTTTCCTTTTCTACCATGTGTATTCTTGGGGTTGAAGGTGGCTTTCAGGCTTGGTGACAAATGCCCTACCTCTGAGCCATCTTGACAGCCCTAAAATTTACTCAGTTATGTTTTAAAAACATCTCTTTCATTTATATTTACATGTGTATGTTTTGTGTGTGCATGCCACATGTGTGTGGATACCTGGGAAGAGGGCATCAGCTCCCCTGGAGTTACAGGCAGTCATAGCTATAGGACATGGGTGCTGGGGACTGGATCCAGGTCCTTTGCAAGAGCAACGTGTGCACTCAACTGCTCTGCCATCAATTTCCCTAAAATTAAGTTTTAAGTGTTAAAAAAAAAAAACCCATAAAATTGTTATATGATGGGCTGGAGAGATGGCTCAGAGGTTAAGAGCACTGGCTGTTCTTCCAGCTCTCCTGAGTTCAATCCCCAGCAACCCCATGGTGGCTCACAACCATCTATAATGAGATCTGGCGCCCTCTTCTGGCCTGAAGGCAGACATGCAGGCAGAACACTGTATACATAATAAATAAAATAAAATCTTAAAAAAAAAGTTATATGAATGACCTTTGATGTTTAGATCTAGCATCTGACTCAGAGTCTGATCAGTTTTCATAAAGCAAAGCAGAAGGAAGAGGATGTGTAGGGAAGAGGAGGTCATTCAGTGTGTGCCTGGTTGAGTGTCCTGTGTGTCCCTGGTCTTTCATGGGTCTTGAATTTGAGAAGGTGCAGGGGTATGGGAGGAGGTTATCTTTGATAAGGGTCACATGTACCCTAGGCTTTCCTTGAACTTAGTATGAAGCTGAGGATGGCACAGAACTGCTGATCCTGCTGCACCACCTCCAAAGGCTGGGGGTACAGATGTACAATATCACACCTAGCAAGAATTCATGTTTCTATTAATTGTGCTTGATGTTTTTTATATACCCAGGAGATTAAATTTGTTAATTGTTTTCTTCAAATTTTCTGTATTTCTTTTCAGAAAATTGCCAGGCATAGCAAAGGCCAAAAATTTGAATTATTTCTGCTTTCCTAACCAGATACCAACCATGGAAAAAATATTTACTACTTATTTTAAAAAACTGACTCATGATAATTTTCCTGCTTATGTGATATGATGCTGTAGTTCAACACATGTGTTATATGTCATGATAAGATCTGGGAGACTGGTAGATCTGTTACTTTAGGAATGGTCACTTCGTTGTGTGAGGAACATTCAGAACCCTCTGTAGGTTACTTAAAACATGCAGTCAATTGTGGTTAAGCAGTTACCCTTCTGTGTTATCTGCAGATCATTAGACATGCTGCACTCCAGCACCATACATATCTCTCTCCACCATTACCCACCCTCACCAGGCTCTGATGACTATGATTCTATTTTCTACTTTTTAAAAAATAAGCTAAACCTTCTAAGTGTCCACTTGTGAGAATATCCAGGATTTGTCTGTTTGTACTGACTTATTTTACTTAATGTACTACATGACACCATGTAGCTCCATCAGCTATACAACAAATGATAGACTTCTATTGTTTTTATGAGAGAATAATAGTCCATTGTATATACAGATCATTTTCTCTATCTACTCAGCTGTCAGCAGACATGGGTTGACCCCATGTCTTGGCTCTTATGTATAGTACTTCATTAAACACAAAGTATAGGCATCTCTTTGATATACTTTTAAAAGTGTTTTTTGAAAATTTAAAATTTTACCATTACTTTAAAAATTACACCTTTTTGGTATGCTGATGGCTTTCACCTTGGCCTCTCCATTACTCTTGGTCCACATTCATACCTCTATGCAAAACAAATCTCTTTCTTGAATGCATGTCTATTTGTTTTGTGACCCACCAAGACACACCTAGTCCATCTTTGTGACTATGGGTTTGGAGCTATCAAGGTTGGAACCACAATTCAAGCCACCGATTCTTTTTCCAGAAATGATCAATAGCTGTAGTTTAGGGGTAAAGGAAGGCTCTGGGAGTTGATCTGGCCAGTCTTGCACTGCTGGGCTCAGGGCAGGTAACCACAGTTGCTGTGAGTTAATAAGCACAGTAGCTATGTCCAGCTTGGGAATGGCGTTGTGAAGCCTTTCTCCCTATTTGCAGCCTTTTGTGTATTTCCCTCCCCTCTTCCGCAATGTTTCCTGAGCCTTAGTGGGGAGGTGTAAGTGACTTGTTTAGGGCTGGCTCCATAGCTGTCACTTGTTCATCACTGTTCATTGTAAGGGGAGGCTTCTCTGATGAAGGTGGGGGCTATGGGCATAAGCATTTGCTTCAGTTTCGTATCAAGACTGGATTGCTGCAACACATGCAGTTTCCAGTCTTCAGTAAGGACTGCTGTGCTCAGAGCATAAGGACTTGCCTGTCTCCATACCCTCAGTGGCCTTTGTGGCTGTTGTCTGGTTTTACAGTACTCATTTTGACAGGGTGAAGTTTTACTCTGCATTTCCCTGATGCTGAGCTGATGTCTTACAAAACCTTGGCTGTTTGTGCCTCTTCCTTTGAGAAATGTCTGCTCACACTTCAAAGTTGGATTGCTCTCATGACTGCCCGTCCTCACTTGTTTCATGCTGCTGTCTCCTGATATTTGTGTCCTGCTCTGCCGTCTCTCCTACATCACAGTTATTGTTATACACAATGGTTGTTTTTATTTCCTCACATATTTTCCAGTATCTTTGACTTTTATTTTATTGACTCTTAGATCTTCAGGGAGATTGTCCCGTCAGCCTGAACTGTGTTCTTTAGAATTTCACCAGAGGCCTGGTGTTGGTAAACTCATTCAGTTTTTGTTTGTTTAAATTGACTTTAACTTATCCTTGTTCTTAAAAGAAGCTCACATTTCCAAAACTGTCATGTTTCTTTAAAAGTATAGATCACAACTGTTGTTTACTTTTCATTGTGCATCTTTCATGCTCATGTGGGGCTTCTATGAGGACGGGCTGTGCATCTCTACACTGGCGTCTCTGAGGACGGGCTGTGCATCTCTACACTGGCGTCTCTGAGGACGGGCTGTGCATCTACACTGGCTTCTATGAGGACGGGCTGTGCATCTCTACACTGGTGTCTCTGAGGACAGGCTGTGCATCTCTACACTGGTGTCTCTGAGGACAGGCTGTGCATCTCTACACTGGCGTCTCTGAGGACGGGCTGTGCATCTCTACACTGGCGTGTCTGAGGACTGGCTGTGCATCTCTACACTGGCATCTATGAGGACGGGCTGTGAATCTCTACACTGGCGTCTCTGAGGATGGGCTGTGCATCTCTACACTGGCATCTCTGAGGACGGGCTGTGCATCTCTACACTGGCATCTCTGAGGATGGGCTGTGCATCTCTACACTGACGTCTATGAGGACAGGCTGTGCATCTCTACACTGGCATCTCTGAGGACTGGGTGTGCATCTCTACACTGGCATCTCTGAGGACTGGGTGTGCATCTCTACACTGGCGTCTCTGAGGACGGGCTGTGCATCTCTACACTGGCGTCTCTGAGGACGGGCTGTGCATCTCTACACTGGTGTCTCTGAGGACGGGCTGTGCATCTCTACACTGGCATCTATGAGGACGGGCTGTGCATCTCTACACTGGCATCTCTGAGGACTGGGTGTGCATCTCTACACTGGCATCTCTGAGGACGGGCTGTGCATCTACACTGGTGTCTCTGAGGATGGGCTGTGCATCTCTACACTGGCGTCTCTGAGGACTGGCTGTGCATCTCTACACTGGCATCTCTGAGGACGGGCTGTGCATCTCTACACTGGCGTCTCTGAGGACGGGCTGTGCATCTCTACACTGGTGTCTCTGAGGATGGGCTGTGCATCTCTACACTGGCGTCTCTGAGGACGGGCTGTGCATCTCTACACTGGCGTCTCTAAGGATGGGCTGTGCATCTCTACACTGACGTCTATGAGGACGGGCTGTGCATCTCTACACTGGCATCTCTGAGGACTGGGTGTGCATCTCTACACTGGCATCTCTGAGGACGGGCTGTGCATCTACACTGGTGTCTCTGAGGACGGGCTGTGCATCTCTACACTGGTGTCTCTGAGGATGGGCTGTGCATCTCATCTCTACACTGGTGTCTCTACACTGGTGTCTCTGAGGACGGGCTGTGCATCTCTACACTGGCGTCTCTGAGGACTGGCTGTGCATCTCTACACTGGCGTGTCTGAGGACGGGCTGTGCATCTCTACACTGGCATCTCTGAGGACGGGCTGTGCATCTCTACACTGGTATCTCTGAGGACTGGCTGTGCATCTCTACACTGGTGTCTCTGAGGACGGGCTGTGCATCTCTACACTGGTGTCTCTGAGGACGGGCTGTGCATCTACACTGGTGTCTCTGAGGACGGGCTGTGCATCTCTACACTGGTGTCTCTGAGGACTGGCTGTGCATCTTTACACTGGTGTCTCTGAGGACGGGCTGTGCATCTCTACACTGGCATCTCTGAGGACGGGCTGTGCATCTCTACACTGGCGTGTCTGAGGACTGGGTGTGCATCTCTACACTGTTGTCTCTGAGGACTGGTCATTCAGGCTGCTGTTTCCTTTGGTTCTCCTTTTGCTGCACTGCTGCTCTGTTTTCTGCTCATTTTCCTTGGCACCCTATCTACAGTTTCCACCCCCCACCTCAGAGAAGATTTGTATTTGCCTTGGCATATTGATAACCCAGGACTAACTTAAATTAAATTCTGTACTCCATGAAAATATCCTAACAACCCACTGTTGTACACAATTAATATATATTAATAAAAAATAAATTCTACACGAAGTATGTGTATTTACCGTATAGTGTCAAGAATTTAGACTGAATGTGGCTGTGAGAGCTGAACTGTAGTAGTATTGAAAATAAAAATTATTAAACACTTCCCTTCAATATACCCAGGATGTAACAGGCAAGCTGACACCATCATTTCTCTTTGTTCTTGTCCCTTTCTGTGGAAGGGTGTAATTGAACTCCCCAGTGGGCATTTCTGTGTTTTCTCCCTCATGTCCCTGTAACCTTGAGGACCACGTTCTGTCTGCCTGGGCTGCTGCTTCTAGTCAAATATTAATAGCATCAGAATCACCAGGAGGCTCTTTGCTTCTTGGTTTCCAGTCCATCCTTCTCACACCCATGTTTACACCTTGTTGTGGTTTGGATGCGAATGTGGCCCACAGATTCTAAGGTTTGTTTTTGTTTTGTTTTGTTTTGTTTGTTTATTGTTGTTGTTGAGACAGGCCTGATGTAGTTTAGGCTGCTGAGAATGCCAGTTAATCCCAAAGATGGGAGGAGAAAGACTGCTGACCTAAATCATCATGGCCAAATTAATTAAAGCAAGCTTTTTTATTTGTGTACATGGGCTGCCTCCCTCCAAGGTGGGGTTTGAGAGCTCAGCATTGGATATGAGGAGGACAAGTTCAAGGTTAAGGGGTTTCCAAATGGGGAATTTGGCAGGCAAAGTGGGCAGGGTTACTAGAGCAGAATCACAAGCATAACCAGTTAGTCCTGATGACCTTCTTAAACAAAGACATGGCCGCAAGGTGGGTATAACAAGGTGGTCATAGGTAGTCATGTGACCTTTGAAACAAAGGTAGGGTTGCAAGATGGTTATAAACAACTTTTGAACAAAGACATGATTGCCATTCCTGGAACAGGCAGTACAGAACCATTTGTGGTTAAGGTTACAGGTGGGGCATAGCCAGTCCTTAAGAAACAGAGGTTTAACCATAACTATAAGATGGCTTTTAAGCCTATGGTGGAGGCAGGCTGGTTTTAATGACCTTGAACTTCTGATCCTTTTGCCTCCACATTATGAGGGCATAGGATTACAGGAACGGATCTCCATACCTGGTTTATGAGGGCTTTGTGCATGATAGGCAAGAACTCTACCAACCAAGCTACACTCAGAGACCCCTAACAGGCTCATGCATTTGCACGTTTGGTCCCTAACTGATAGCACTGTTCTGGGAGTTTATAGAACTTTGGGGGCATGGTACTCAGATAGCAGAAATCTATCTCTAGGGGTAGGCCTTGAAGATCATATATACCTCTGGTTTCAGCTTTAGCTCTGCTATGCTTTCTGGTCCACCAAGATGTAACAAGCCTTGCCTTGAGCTTCTACTGCTAATGATGGAACCCATCTCTATGACTTTCCCATCATGATGGTCTATACAGAACTTCTATGAGCCCCCATGAGTCCTTTATCCTTGAAGTTGCTTCACTCCAAGTGACAAGAAAACACTTCCATCAGAATGAGCTTCCCAGACTTCAAATATATGTAGGCTGATCACACAGAGGAGACAGTAGACATGCAAGTAAGCAGGTTCACAGACTGTCAGTTGCAGCTAGAGTCTCTTCTCTCCCCAGCAAGGCACTGTTTCTGCTCTATTGCTTCTGTACTTCAGCCACACTGGATTGTGCATCAGTTCCTGACTATAATATGTCCATGGGCATGTTCTTGTGTTTGCACCTGCTGCGACCCCATCTAGACACTTGTGGATCTCATGGCCAGGCTGAGTGAGACAATTTAGTGTGTGTGTGTGTGTGTGTGTGTGTGTGTGTGTGTGTGTGTACATACATGCACACTTACGTCATAGTATACATGTTGGGGAGTTTATGAAGTCAGTTTCCTCCTTCCACTGAGTGGGTCCTGAGGATCAAACTCAGCCTCTGAGGCTTGGTGGCAAACACCTTTAGTGCTGAGCTGTATCTCTGAGCTCACATGTATTTATTTATTTATTTTTTTTTTTGAGGCAGGTTCTTTAGAGGCACTATGCTGTCAGTCCTCCTGCCTCAAGTTCCACAGTGTTGGGATCCTTGGTGTGTGCCATCACACCTGGCTTTTAGCACGCATGCCAGTTGCTGTAAAATCCTGTATGTCTTTGTGATACTTTGAAATCTGCAAGTGCTTTTCATGTAAGCCTCAGGCACAGAACCAGCTGTGTCAGAGTACAACCTGAGAGTGTGGGACAGGGGACAGCCAGCCACAGTCATGGTGTCTATAGGCTTACTATGATCTGTATTGATTTCTTGTTTTCTGGAAGATGCAAATGTCACCCCAAGCACATTGTCCCAGAAGGATGGACCAGAGTGTTGACTAGGAAAGAAGCAGAAAGGGGGAGATAAGCTACCCACCAAAAAACAACATTCTCATTGGAGATTGAGTTCCAGAAATAACTTCCATAGCCAAAAAACAAATGATAAAAAAAACCAAAAAAACATGCATTCAGGCTCCGTCTGGGCTGGTCCCCGTGCTTTGGAGAACTTAGACTTGAAGCCCAAGTTGTAGGCATTTGGACATAATGGATGCCATGGAGACGCTCTGTTCAGAAACATTAAAAATAATCCACTTCCTTAGAACTAAACACCAACCCCTAGCCGACAGGAGTGCTTGGTGAGAGACAGAAATAGCTTCTATGCTCCCAAGGGCTTTCTGTTTCTCCCTTTTCATTATTCGCCATCTTCACAGCTCACCTCGTCTATTTACTTAAAGTGGGACTCCAGACGCCAAGAAGCCCAGCCTCCCCAGCTTCAAAGCCCCCTCCCCCCTGAAAGTGAGGATTATATAACTTGTTTTCAATTGTGCAGACGGTGGAGGATTCACATGTTCAGGCTGGTGAGCTTCCTGGACAGAATTTTGAAGTGTTCATCTGAAGTTTATCCAGACAGGAAGCCCAGTTGAAAGCAGAAAGGAGCCAGGCTCCCAGGGGAGGAAGGCTGAGAGAGAGACCCACTTGGCCAGGGTAGAGCTGAGCTGTGACACTCCTGAGGAGTCACACCAGGGAGGCTCTAGGCCTTCCACTGACTTAGGAGGTCCCTGATGTGAGTGGTAATATCAGGAGTGCTCACTGGCTCCTGTGGCTGTGCAGGAAGCTACCCTGGCACCTCCAGGTTCAGACACTCTGGTGCTCAGGGTCCTGATGAATCTGGAAAGAGCTGGGTAAAATGGTCCCCACACAAAGGCTCTGCTGGGCTTTGATGGGACAGGCTGTTGACATACGTGTTGCTGGGATGGCTCCTGAACATCCAGTGTAGTTTTCCAATCTGTCATCCTGGTAGGTCTGCCTGTCCTATGGGACTGACTCCTTGATAAAGCTCCCTAAGGGAACTGGCAGACTTGAGTGGATTTTCTGGCCTGGTCTTTTGATCATACAAACGATCTGTGTCAATGCAGTTAGCAGCCCATTGGCACTCAATGGGAGAAGACACAGAGACCATCTCTCAGTGGGGGGCTGTGAACAACTGGACTCCGTAATAGCAGACATATGTATCTCACTTAACCTCACACAGCCTTATAAGATACATTATACCGTTATAAGTCTCCATGTTTTATAGATGGGAAAATTTAGAGTTAGAGCAATGAAACACTTTGCTTTAGACCACACAGCTACCAGGTGCTTGGGACAGTGTGTAAATCCAAAGCTGTCTGTCTCCAGGCATCTGCTACCTGGGTTAAGCTCCATGGTATTTTAAAGGCCTAATCATTGCCTCACATGTTGGCCATGACAGCTGTTTTAAGCATATTGGAAACTCCACCCATCATAGAATGTTAGAATGTGAAGGGTCAATAGGGTATTCTGCCAGCCAGCCCCTTTTAAATCAGGGCACTGGCCTTCGGGCATAGTCATCACCTTAGGCTGAGCATGGTTTCAGCTGTTCATCTCAGATGAAGGCTGGGCTGCTATTCAGGTAGCTTGGGCTATGTCAGGATTGCATGATGCTGAGGGGACTGTGGTGATTTCTATGAAGCTGAACAAACAAGAAACAGATGGGCCTTTTAGGAGTTGTGAGCTGGTCATTGCCCAGGCAGTACAGGCTAGGCTTCTTGTCCATTTCGACACGTGGAGCCACATGGAGGGATGGTGGAGCTTCTGTGGATGGGATAGATACTGTTCCCCATGATCCCAGCTAGGCAATACAAGTGCAGGGCAAAGCTGGATCCTCAACCAGGACAGGGAGGAGACCAGGAGACTCCAGCTGGGGGAAGCCAAGATGGAGTTACAGACCCTAGGGGAGTAATTCCCATGTTCTTCCTCAATTCTTTCCTCTTTTCAACAGAATGTTCTAGAAAGGAATCTAGATCAGAAGATAGGCGAAATAGGGCAAAATCCCTACCTTGTATGGGAATTGATGTACACAGACAATCATCTAGTTGGTGGCCACAGTTACTTTTCAGTAAAGGTGGTTCCTGGGGTGGGACAGCCCTTTCCATGACTCCCTTGCAGCTAGGTTGGCCAGCAGGATACTTTAGGCTTCCAGGTCCTGTTTCTAAGATGGTAACTTGATTTCTTCCCCTCCTTTTCCACAGGCAGGGAGATGGTGACAGTTTGAATAGATGCTTCAGACAGAGGTGGAAGTTACTCACTGATGTAGTCTTACTAGTTTATTTCCCTTTGTTATTATGGCAGGGCAGTCTTTTAACCTCCAACTAATAGTGTCCATCCAACTAATAGGTATGTTGTCAGGACAGGTCACCACAGGGGCTACCTGGTAAATGTGAGTTAGAATGGTTTTGTCTTCTGTGACTAAAACTGATAGGAAGAGTTAGTAACATAGACAGAGCCTGACTTCTTCTACTCTTTGCTTCCAGAAAGTCTCTGGCTGGGAAAAAAAGTCTAGATTAGTGTTGCCAGAAAAAATATAGTGGACCCAGCTGAACTTGCATTTCAGATGGGCATAGTTTTTCTTTAAGTATAAATATTTTGTGTGCTATTTAGGATGTTTGTGCACTATTTTTTCATTATTAATCTGGATTCACATTTAACTGAGGCATCCTGCATTTTTATTTGCAAAGTGTGCATCTCCAGCCTGGACTGAAGTTCCTGCATGATCTGAGGAGTTAAACTTCCATCTAAAACTGTTCTCTTTTCATCTGCAGTGTCTCACACAGCAGGAGCTAAAGGGAAAAGCAACCCAAGCCTCTGAGGGAACAATGACAAACAATAAAGTCTCACACTTTGCATTCTTTTGACAGTTTTAATTTATCATGATCAAAGATGATTGGCGTTTCCATTCTTCCACACCTTGTATAGGTCATCTGCCAATTTGGGTGAGCTTAAAAAATTCTAGTAATGTTTTTCATTTTCTCATGTTTGAAGAACACAGGATTTCACAAACACGAGTTTTACAGATGATGAAATGCAATCCCTTAAACGCTTCCAATTTGAAAGTTTTATGTAATTTAAAATAGAGAAATCTTAAAAAATACATCAGGCTCATCAGGCTCACGGGCTGACTCAGATCAAGTTCATTAGGACGACTTTGTGGAGCTTCCTGCTGTGGCCTTGGTAACGCTGATGCTGTTGTTTATGGTGGCTCATTGTACTGGACCCTGTCACTGCTGGGAATGGAGTCACTTCCGGGAGCTGAAGATCTTGATCCATGACCTATTTTCAGGTCCTCCCTCCTGTGGCCTTTCTCTGAGTTTTTATTGAAATTCTTGGTCTTGGCCTGTGTCCTGTGCCTTTACTGCTGCTGTACCATCCTCTTCACTGAGGTCATGGTGCTCCAGCTGGGCTGCTTCCAGGGAGGGCTTCACTACAGAGGACCACAGCTGGTATGTACCACAGACACCTCTTTTTTCAGGAGCCCCCGGCAGCCCCCAAAAGTCCTGGTATTATACCACCATACTAACTTGAGCATCTTTTTTGAGCCTGCCACCCACTCTGAAACAGAGTCTCATTGTGTAGCTCAGGCTTGCCTTCAACTCACTATGTAGCCCAAGCTAGCCTCATGTACAGGGATTATAGTAATGTATCACCATATCAGCCTTAAAAAATTTCTGTAGCCCTTATCTACCACGTTTGGATATCTTCTGTCACCGATCTCAGCCTTTCTTCCTAAGGAGCAAACTCATTTCTGTCTTTCAAACAAGCTTTCAAATTAGCTGTGTACATTTCTACTAACTGATGTGTTACATCGGCAGCACTTGGGTAACAACAAAGTCATTTCCACCATCACAGCTCCTTTTAAGCCCATGGAATGATGTCAGTCCATTCTGACTAGTGGAAGGGAGAGAGCCATCACTCCTCTAGTCAGTATTGTGTGATGGAGATTGCTGTTGCAGAATGCAGTCAGTGCAGAGATGGGGTTGTCCACTCCATGCTTTTTAAGCATCAGTTCCACTTAGGCTTGTCTTTCTGTGGCAAGGGCCTTCCCATTGGCCTCCCCAGGTGCCACTTCCAATCCACTGAAACTGGAGGCTGGAAAGAACAGGCCAGGACCCTGCTTACTTACTAGGCACATGTCTAAGTTGGGATCCTTTTCCTAACATCCTTCCAGGTATTTTTGTAAGCTCCAACCAGAGCACCTTGGTGACTGACCATGGTGGAAGCCTCTGCATTAGCTAGCTGCTGTATGTTCTGCCTCCAAGATGCATTCTGTCATTGCCTTGTTCCTTTGTGACAGAAGGCTATTTTCTAGGGAAAGATTCCTCTTGTAATAACCCCAGGCTCACTTTCTACTGTGGGTTTCACAAGAGATTCCTAGGACTCACTACCCCAGATCTGATCAAGTGCATTCCACCCAGTCCTGGGACTGTACTCTGTAGATACAGGATTCCCTGATTTTTCATGTTTACTCTGAAAGCCATGTCTTGTGTCAGCCTGCCAGAATCACAAGTCACACATGAGTGATGCTAGTGAAGTCGCTCACTGGCCAGTATGATGGAAAGCACCTGTTTTGCCTCTCCCAAATCTGCCTGTGCTACACCTAATAGAGCATTTCCAAATAAATTCTTGCCATCCTAACCTATGGTCTTATATAGGCAAGCAAGTGCTTTACCATTGAGCCATGCCCACAGTCCCTCACTAGTGAATTCTAGGCAAGTGCTTACTGCCAAGCCAGACCTCTGGCTCTTTACTGGTAGATGTGTCAGTCCAGGATTCTACTACTAAGCTATAGCCCCAACTATTTTCTTTTTCTTTCTTTTTTTGGGGGTATTTATTTATTTTAACGTTTCATTGATTCTTTGTGGATTTCACATTATACATTATGATTCCATTTTTCTCTCTAACCCTTTGTATCTGCCCCTCTGCATTTACAATTCCTGCCCCCCAAAGAAATAAAATAAAATTTAAAAGAAAAAACTAAAATTAAAAAAAAAAAATCTTGCCATGGAATCTGTAGTGAAACACAGGGAGTCACACAATATACCCTTTAGTCCATACATCTTTACTTGTAAGTGTTGATTACAATATATCACTGGTTTGGTTCAAGGCCTCTGGCTTCTGCTACACTATTGATACTAGGTCTTCACTGAAGTAATGCTCCCAAATTGAAGACAGCAAGAACACTCAGTGTGGAGAAGATGTAGAGACATGCTTTTATGCTCTGAATAAGAGAGAGAAACATCATAACTTTTCCTGGAGCTCAGCTATGTACCAACACATACCTTCCTTTTGGCTCACAGATCCTAACTCTAGGAACTGATTCTAAGCAGGTGTTTCAATAAAGTATAAAGATATATGTAGATCTGTATACACACAGATGCACACCTGAACACATACTACATTGCACCCTCTGTTTATACTAAGTAAAGAGCAAAGTACCTTTCTGTACCAAAGACATTATAACCTGGTGGTGAAAGCTCTATGTAGACACCAGCTTAACCTCTCCATGTTCAGTGAGTTGGGTAGGTCATGTCTTTAGCAATGCGGGCTTGCTGTCAGTTTGTGGAGAGCAACCTGTTTTCTTGAAAATAGCTTAAGTTGTTTGAGTATTCCCAAGGGACCTCTTTGGCCAACAACTCAACCCAGTCTTGGTACTGTTCATTTGGTGACAAGAGACTCATCTCCCCTTTTCTGGCAATTTCATTTGGATTGCCTTCATACATTCCTCACTTTCTCTTCTATCAGGTTCAGTGTATCTTGTTTTATGTTGAGGTCTTTGGTCCATTTGGAGTTGAGTTTTGTGTAGAATGATAAGTATGGATCTATTTGTATTCCTCTACATGCAGTCATCCAGTTTGACCAGCATCATTTGTTGAAGATGCTGTCTTTCATCCAGTGTGTATTTTTGGCTTCTTTACTAAAATTCAGATGTCTGTCCATAGGTATGTGGATTTCTGTCTGGGCCTTAAAGTCTATATTATTGACCAATATGTCTTTTACCATGCCGACACCATGCTGTTTTTATTATTATAGCATCATAGTATAACTTTAAGTAGGGAGAAAGTGATATTTCCTGCAGTTCTTCTATCATTCAGCATTGTTTTAGCTGTCATGTTTCTTTTTGTGTTTAAATATGAAGCTGATATTTGTATTTTTAAGATCTGAAAAGAATTGTGTTGAATTTTGATGAGGATTTCATTGAATCTGTAGGTTGCTTTTAGTAGTGTCTTAGGGGTTCTATTGCTGTGAAGAGGCACCATGTCCATGGCAACTCTTATAAAGGAAAACATTTGATATTGGCTTACAGTTTTACGGTTTAGTCCATTATTGTCATGACAGGAAGCATGGTAGCATGCAGGCAGACACAGAGAAGAAGCTGAAAGTTCTACATCTGGATTAGCAAGCAACAGAAAGAGAATGCCGCACTGGGCCTGGCTTGAGCATCTGAGACCTCAAAGCCCACCCCCAATTACACACTTCCTCCAACAAAGCCACATCTACCCCTTATAGTCCCACTTCCTATGAGCCTGTGGGTCCATTTTCTTTCAAACCACCACAGGGAGAATGGCCATTTTTAAAATTTCTTTTATTTTTTTCTGCTTTTCAAGATAGGGTTCCTCTGTGTATCCTTGGCTATCCTGGAACTCTCTCTGTATAGAAGGCTGGGCTCAAATTCACAGAGATTGACTCTGTCTCCCAAGTACTGGGATTAAAGGTGTGTGCCACTATCACCTGTCAGGGTGGCCATTTTTACTATATTATTTCTACTGATCCATGGGCATAGGAGATATTTCCATCTCCTGATATCTTCAATTTCTTTTTCCATTTTCTTAAAGTTTTTATAATATATGTCTGTCATTTGCTTGGTTAGAGCTACCCTAAGATATTTTATATTATTTGTGGCTATTGTGAAAGGTATTGTTTCCCTGATTTTTTTCTCAGTTCATTTGTCATTTGTATATAGGAGGGCTACTAACTTTTTTTTTTTTTTTTTTTTTTTTTAGTTACTCCTGTACCAATCCATTTCACTGAAAGTGTTTATCAGTTGTAGGAGTTCCCTGGTGGAATTTTAGGGTTATTTGTATATATAACATATCATCTGCAAATAAAGATACTTTGATTTCTTCCTTTCCAATTTGTATCCCTTTGATCCCTTTAAATTGTCTTATTGCTCTAGCCAAGACTTCAATCACTATTGCATATATATATATATATATATATATATATATATATATATAGATATAGAGAGAGAGAGAGAGAGAGAGAGAGAGAGGACAACCATGTCATATTCCTGTTTTAGTGAAATTGCTTTGAGTTTCTTTCCATTTGGGTTGATATTGGCTATGGACTTGCTGTAAACTACCTTTATTAAATTGAGATATGTCCCTTGTATCCCTGATCTCCCCAGGACTTTTTTCATGAAAGGATGTTGGATTTTGTCAAAGGTCTTTCCTGTGTCTAGTGAGATGGTCATGTGGTTTTTGTCTTTCAGTTTGTTATATGGTGGGTTACATTTATTGATTTACATATGTTGATCAATTCCTGCATCTCTGTGATGACACCTACTTGATTATGGTGGGTCATCTTTTTTATGTGTTTTTGGATTGGGTTTACAAGTATTTTATTGAGAAATTTTGCATCTATGTTCATAAGGGAGATTGGTCTGTAATTCTCTTTCTTTGTTGGCTCTTAATGTAGTTTGGGTATCAGAGTAACTGTGGCCCAGCTAAATGAATTGGGAAATGTTCATTCTGTTTCTATTTTCTGAAATAATTTTTTTGGTGGCTTTTTGAGACAGGATTTCTCTTCATAGCCCTGACTGTCCTGGAACTCACTCTGTAGACCAGGCTGGCCTCGAATTCATAGAGATCCATTTGCCTCTGCCTCCCAGGTACTGGGATTAAAGGCGTGTGCCACTACTGCCTGGCCTAGAATAATTTGTGGGACATTGGCATTAACTCTTCTTTGAAAATCTGGTAGAATTTTGAGTTAAAACCATCTGACCCTGGGCTTTTTTTCACTTGGGAGATTTTCATGACTGCTTACATTTCACTAGGAGTTACAGGTCTATTTAAATTGCTTATCTGATCTTGATTAACTTTGGTAAGTAGTACCTATTGAGGTAGTAATCTATTTCTTTTATATTTTCCTATTTGGTGGAATGTAGATTTTTAAAGTATGTCCTTATGATTCTCTGGATTTTCTTGGTGCCTATTGTTACATCCCCCTTTTCTTTTCTAATTTTGTTAATTTGGATATTCTATCTCTGCCTTTTAGTTAGTTTGGATAAGGAATTGTCAATCTTACTTATTTCTCAAGGAATTGTCAATCTTACTTATTTCTCAAGTAAGCAATTCTTTGTTTCATTGACTCTTTGTATTTTGTTTGTTTGTTTTTATTTTATCGATTTCAGACCTGAGTTTGGTTATTTATTGCCATCTACTCCTTTTGGGTGTGGTTACTTCTTTTTGTTCTAGAGCTTTCAGGTATACTGTAAAGTTATTAGTATGAGATCTCTATTTTTTTTAAAGTTTATCTATCTATCTATCTATCTATCTATTTATCTATTTATTTTTTTTGAGACAGGGTTTCTCCGTGTAGTTTTGGTGCCTCTCCTGGATTTTGCTCTGTAGACCAGGCTGTCCTCAAACTCACAGAGATACTACCTCCCAAGTGCTGGGGTTAAATGTGTGTGCCACCGCCACCAACCCATTTTTTTTTTTCCATTCAGTAGAGAGCTGTTCAGTTTCCATGAGTTTGTATGCTTCCATTATTTCTGTGGTTGTTTATGTCCAGCTTTAACCTGTAGTGCTCTGATAGGATGCAGGGTGTTATTTCAATTTTCTTGTATCTGTTGAGATTTGCTTTGTGTCTTGGTATGTGGTCAAATTTGGAGACAGTTCCATGAGGTCCAGAGAAGAAGGTATATTCTTTTGTTTTTGGGTGAAATATTCTGTAAATATCTTTTAGGTTTATAACATCAGTTAGCTCCAAAATTTCTCTCTTTAGTTTTTGTCTGGATTACCTGTCCATTGGTGAGAGTGGGGTATTACAGTCTCCCAATATCAGTGTGTGAGGGTCAATATGTGATTAAAACTTAGTAACCTTGTGTTTACACATAGATGTTAAGAATTGCAATGTCTCCTTAGTGGATTTTTCCTTTGATGAGTATGTAGTGTTCTTCTCTATCTCTTCTAATTAGTTTTGGTTTGAGGTCTATTTTGTCTGATATTAAAATGGTTTTTCCACCTTGCTTCTAAGGTCCATTTGTTTGGAATATATTTTTTTATCCTTTACCCTGAAGTGATGTCTATCTTTGATGTTAAGTTGTGTTTCTTGGATGCAAAAGAAGAATGGATCCTGTGTTTGTATCCATTGCGTTAGTCTGTGTCTTTTTATTGAGGATTTGAGTCCATTGATATTGAGCAGTATCAATGGAGCAGTGTTTGTTAATTCCTGTTATTTTGTTGTTGTGGTATGTGTCCGTGCATGAATGTGTATGTTTACCATCTTTTGATTTTTTGATTTGGGATTATTTATTCCTTATGTTTTCATGGTTGTAGTTAACCTCCTTAGGTTGGAGTTTTCCTTCTAGTACCTTTTGTAGGGCTTATTTGTGGATAGATATTGTTTAACTTTGGCTTTGTCATGGAATTTCTTGTTTTCTCCGTCTATGGTGACTGAAAGTTTTGCTAGGTATAGCAGTATGGTCTGGCATCTGTGGTCTCTTAGAGTCTGCAGCACATGTGTCCAGGCCCTTCTGGCTTTCAGAGTTGCCATTGAGAAGTCAGGTATAATTCTAATAGGTCTGCCTTTATGTTACTTGTTCTTTTTCCCTTGCCGCTTTTTATATTCTTTCTTTGTTCTGTGTGTTTAGTGCTTTGGTTATTCTGTGCCAAGGGACTTTCTTTTCTGGTCTAATCTGTTTGGTGTTCTGTATATTTCTTGTACCTTGGTAGGCATTTTCTTCTTTAGCTTAGGAAACTTTATTCTACGATTTTGTTGAAAATATTTTCTGGGCCTTCAAGCTGGGTTTCTTCACCTTTCTCTGTTTCTACTATTCTTAGATTTAGTCTTTTCATAGTGTTCCAGATTTCCTGGATGTTTTGTGTTAGGATAGTTTAGATTTAACATTAACTGAAGTATCCATTTCTTGGTTTTGGAAGACTGTAATTCTAGGTGTGATGTCTGGTCTTGTCTTTGTTGGGACTGTGTTTTGTTCCTTGGCTTTTTTGCCCTCTCTGATTCTTAGGCTGTGTGTTTCATGGTAGAAAATTCTTCTAGGAGCCTCATAGGCATAGCCACTGGGGGTTCCAGGTAAAACGTGTTTCTAGGTATTAGGTGCTGACACTTAGGAATGGGAAGATAATTACTAAGGGGGTTCACAGAAGGGAGGAAAGCAGGATATTCCACCAGGATCAGTTTAGTCCCCTGGGAAAGGAGGCGGAGAGTGAGGAGAGGCCACAGAAGGTCTGCTGCAGAGCTGGTCACAAGAATAGGGGATTATACTTGGAAGAATGGAGGGAGATATGAAGACCTTCAGTTAGCTCATCTGCTTTGCTGGCCAAAGTGACCCGTGGGTTCCTAGGGAGCACTTACTGGAGTTGAGGGAGGGATAAAGCAATGAGTGGGGGTCAAGGAAGTTTAGAGGGGGAGATCTGTGTGATCAACTGGAGAAGGGGGCAGAGAGGAAGGGGCAAGCCACAGCAGGTGGTCTACTGCAGAGCTGGGGGTGAGACTGGGGGTTAGATTTGGGGGGTGGAGGGAGAAGTGAGGAGCTCAGTTAGTCTCCCTGCTGTCCTGGCTGGGATCCAGATTGCATCCCTGAGGGCTTCTCAGGGCAGTCCCTGTCACCAGGACTCAGCTCTGCTACTGTGTCACAGGAGAAATGGACAGTACATTGGACGATGAGAATAGTGTGTTTCCATAAAACTTTATTTACAAAAAATAGATATCAGGCTAGGTTTGGCCACAGGTTCTACTATATCCTTGCTCTCAATAAGAATACATCAGGTCCCAATGAGACACAAAACTGATTTTCTATAAATTAAGGGCTATAGATACAATGTGTGGGGTATGAAATTACGTTTTTGATTCTTCAAAGGAATTGTGTTAAGTTACCTTGTTTTCATTTGCTCTTACAAAATACCTGAGGTAAACAACTAAGGAGGGATAGATTTAAAGGCTTTTAGTTTGAGGAGATATGGTCCTTCATGGCACAGATGGCCTGTGGTAGGTGCCTGAGGCAGCTGGTCCAGTTGCATCCACGGTTAGGAAGCAGAGAGAGGTGAATGGTAGGAGTCAGCTCAGTTGGTCCTTTGTGTTCAGTCCAGGACCCCAGTGCGTTGTCTGGGGCTGTTCACTGTCAGAGTCCCCTCCCCAACCCCCCCCCCCAGTGAAACTGCTCTGGAATCTACCTCACAACTCTACCTGGAGATGCGTGTCTGGGTGATTCCCATTTGATAGTGAAGACACGCTGTCACAGCTCTGAGAGGCTCCTGTGGTTTGGTTTTGTTAATTAGTTGAGGTTCCTGGCTTAATCATTTTCTTCTACAGAAGAAATGTAATCCTTTAATGTGTTTTATATTTTCTGCTTCTGCATTTGTTTGGTAAGAATGTGCCATGAAAATTATATTTTTAAAAGTAACATTTATTTTTAGTTCATACCAAGAATGGTGTTAGAGTGCATTTGCAACCTGAATAGGAGAACAAATAATTGCAGCCATTTCTATTCTGGGCTGGCTCTAAACCTTCCTATTATTATTTTCTCTAAATGAAAACTCACAGTTCTTTATCTTAAAAGCAAATTCATAGCTGGAACACTACTTAGGGGAAAACCAGTTGTTTGATTAGATAATTCAACGCTTCCAATTCACTTACTGCAATGAAGGCTGTGGTGAGGAGTGGCCTCGGCTTCCTTCCTGGGACTTGGCAGTGTGATGGTGAGGGGCTGTGAGAGGCTGAGTGACAGCTACCATTGGCTATGAATGTGAGTGGGCAGGAAACCATGCTCTGTTATTTCTTCATGTAAAAAAATCTTGTCAGTGTTTAAAAACCAGAAGTGTCTATCTGCGGGGCCACCTTTCAAAGCTATGTAAACAGGACTGGTCTTTCCAGAGTCTGCTTGGAAAGCTACGGCTTTGGGATATTCTGAGGCTCTGCCTTCTGCAATTGGGCAAAGTGATTTCCAGGTTGTTTTGGGCCATGCAGTGTATCTCCTATTTGACTGTATCTTTTTCCGACTCTGTTATAAAATTGAACCCAAGTGGAAGCATCTGTTAAGAGAAGGCCAGTGGTGCATCAGCCTCCCTCTTCCTTTGCTTTGTGTGTATTGGCAGAAGGCTACTAGGCTGTGTTTTCAACAGGATCCTGTGCTTTTGGGTCACAGGAATCCTTTGCACTCTAGAAATTACTGAGAATTACAAAGAGCTTTTGTTTATAGGAATGGTGTCTGCAATATGTAGTATAAAAATCATTCCTGTATAACTTATTAAAAATAGCAATTATAAGCTGGGTGATAGTGCTACATGCCTTTAATCCCAGCCCTTAGGAGGCAGAGACAGGTGGGTCTCCAAGTCCAAGGATAGGCCAGTCTACAGAGTGAGTTTTAGGAGAGCCAGGGCTACATAGAGAAATACTGTCTTGAAAAAATTAAAAACAAAGCAAACCAAAACTGAAAAAATAGCAATTATAGATCTATTTCCATATCATTAATACTAGGTATATACAAGTAATATGTATTTAATATAAAAGCCCCTCAAGGCACTCAAGTGGCCAGGCCCCTCCCCTGAGGACCTTCAACTGCCAGGTTCTACCCACAGAACACTCTAACTGATCTAATGGCTGGACCCACCCCTGCCCTATAGAGTAAAACCCCAAGCTCTGGACTTGAGATCCCACCAATCCTCACCCTGCTCCACCTCCTCTCAGAAAAGTTCATAAACCCTGTCTTTTGCTCCGTTCTCTACTGCTTCTCGCCCAAGCAGAGGCAGCCACCCCTCCTGGTTTTTTGGGAGTTTTCTTCTCCCAACAAATCTCTTTTTCCCTCTTTGTCTTTTTGAGACAGGGTTTCTCTGTGTTGCCCTGGCTGTGCTGGAACTCACTCTGTAGACCAGGCTGGCCTTGAACTCATAGAGATCTTCCAGCCTCTGCCTTCCAAGTGCTGGGATTAAAAGTGTGTGCCATCACTGCCTGGCCCCAAAAATCTCTTGTGTGAGGTTTGTTGTGTGGTGTGATTTTGTGGTATTTCTTGGCTTTGGAGTGCTAGGATACTTTTCCATCTGCCTTGTAACACTTATATTTAGTTATGAACTGTTCCAAACAAAAGCTGTTGACTGAAGAAAACAACCTGTTTTACATTTTTGCCTTGCCCATGCTAAAGCAGGAAGTAGAGAGCTATATTCCTACAGCTGTTTCTGCATCCAGCCCCTTAGAGCACATGTTACATGGACTGCAAAACTTCGCTGTACCTTGAGGAAGGAACAAAGGGGAGACGGGAGTTTAAAATTGAGACCTGTGGAGCCCCTCAGGACCCCTGACAATCCTTTAGGAGCCACTGATGCCCTTAGGCATTTCAAAATTTCTGAGGAGAGAGAGAGAGAGAGAGAGAGAGAGAGAGAGAGAGAGAGAGAGAGAGAGAGAGAAGAGAGAGAGAGAGAGAACACCGAGGGCCATTCATGTGATCCAGCCCTGTGTGATTTATCATAGGGTAACATTTCAGGTCCTCACAAAAGGCCACTTATCCCCATTTGAAAAACAATCTCATCATCTTTCATTATTTTGTTCCCCAGCTATAGTAGAGTAAATCTAGCCTAGACTAGGTGGTATGGCTAGCAGATTAGAAGAAAGTGAGGGCTATCTCCCAAAGAAATGATAGATAAGGGGAGTGAGGAATATGGAAACAGCAAAGAAACAGATGTAAAACCCAAAAGGTATAGTAACGTAAGAGTGTGTGCGTGTGATGAGATTTCTTCCTGAATAACCACAGGATTGTTGGTAAATTTATTAACATTGCACTGTCTGGACCTGGACTCCCAGGAAGAAGTGCTGGGTGCTAAGAGCCATAAAGCTGTTGAACAACTGGTGATCCCTGAGTTTTTAGAGAATGTGGCATCCAAACTCATTTATTCTAATTTGTTCATTATATGACTATTGTGCATGTGTGTGCAGTGACTGTGGGGGGCAGAAGAGGCATTGTATCTCTTGGAACTGGAGTTACAGGTGGCTGTAAGCAGCTCGACTTGGGTGCTGGGAATAGAACTCAGATCTGCAACAGCAGTATGTGCTGTGAACCATCAACCATCTCTCCATACCTGGAATACATGTTTGTTAATTTATGTGAGTATATACATGTATGCTTGTGCCATGGAACACGTGCAGAGATCACAGGACAAATTTTGGGAATTGCTTCTTCCCTCCCACCATGTGGGTCCTGGGGATCACACCCAGGTGGTTAGGTTTGGTGGCAAGCGCCTTTACCTGCTGAGCTATCCTGTAGGGCCTCAAACCCATTTTGTCCCCATTATGGGACAGGGCCTTACATCATCTATAAAAGGAAAGTGTCAAAGATCTGGTGTCTCCTTCTGGAATACAGGTTTACATGGGCTGTAGAATGACGAACACAGGCATATTTCCTGCTCCATTGCCTAAGTGCCAGCCCACACTAAGCAATACCCAAATGGATGAAGACATGGAGAGGTGCCACAGCAGCATTCATGGGTTTTAATGGAATCCTCATTTGTTGAGGCTCCTGGATGAAAGGAGTATAATTATATATTCTGTTGTAAAAAGAGTAAAATGTGAGACAAGCTAATTCCCTTAGAGACATGAGAGCATACTGTAGGAATCTGAAGCACATTGCCCTGATGCTCTTCAAATAAACCGGAGTGAAAAGATGAAGTAAGAAGAACCAGAGACAAATCACTAAGCACAGAGAGTCAAAGTGAAAACATCTTGGCGTCTAGACGGTGTTTTGGGTGCTGTGGCTACGCTTGGGAGTCCACTGTGTACCTGGTCCCCTGTGCCCACCTGGGGTTTGGTCAGAGTCAAGCGATGTAGTCTCCACCTCTGGACTTCCCCAAGTATACCCTTGCCATTTTTGATGAATAGCTCTAAACACAGTGCTATAGCAACCCTGAAATAGCATCTCATTTTCCAGTTCAGGAGTGAAACTTAGAGTTCCCTTGAAAAGTCTCCTGCATGTCTCTTGTAGTCAGGAGAAACGGGAGGGTTTGACAGGACCAGGTGATGTGCAGCTGAGTTTTGGGGAAAGCAACAGCTGCTGGCACACAGGGACAGTTTCCCTGGCAATGGAAATTACTGGGAATTCAAGTGAAGCAGTTTCCTCTGCCTCTTGGCTCTTCAAACAGTAAAAAGCAACACAACATTTGCTTTAAAGACAGAAGAATGAGATGTCTTGTTTCATGTCTCCAAATTCCACAGCAAAGCAGCAAGAAGAATAAATGCAAACTTTGCTTCATCAAGTGGGAGTTGTATAATTCATAGGTGAAACACCGAAGATTATTCCAGGGGGTCTGGAGACACTAGCATGAGCACAACGAGAGTTTGACAGGGAAGAAATTCATCAGTTGAGTAGTTTGCGATTATTTCCAAGAATAGAAGAGCTTATATCTCCAATACGAATAAGAAAAACTTTACCAAGACAATTACCATAAAAATTTTGGCTTTAGGGGTAAGGTTCTAGAATCTTTCAGAGATTACAATGTTGGCTACATACAGAGAGGAATAATATTCTGGGTATCTCAGCCAACATAGTAAACTCTAGAATGTAATAGAGGAGGGCCTTTAAATTTTTAGGGAAATAATTTGTAAATGGAATTCTTGGAAAACTCCCTCAATGAAGGGTGGGAGAAGAATTTAATCACTGTCAGACACAGAGTTCCAAGCATTTTATTTCTACAGTGTATTATAAAGTACACCAGCAAGGGATCAGATAAGATCCAGCATGCAGATAATTCGAGGTTCATAAAGTGGTGGGACCAAGCAGGCAGGCTACAAGAGTGTTTATGGACAGTAGGTGTGGAACTGGGCTTGCAGAATGATCTATCTACTTGAAGCAGAGGAGCCTGCATGCACAGCCTTAACAAGGTTATTTCTAGATAAAATGTAGTTAGCTAATTCAGCTAACCACTGGTTAACCACACAGCACATAATATTAATTGGATATTTCTTTCCACATGAAGGAGTTTGATGAACCATGTATTGGATGTGACTATATTGTATGGGAAGAAGGAAAGAAAGAAGGGCATGTGAGGGATTTGTAAGTCTAGAAAGTTGTGGGGAGTTGAAATTTCTTGTCTGTATCAGGGAATCAGTAGAGAAAAGTCTAAAAGGGATAATTCCACAGACATGAGCTGTGGTAGTTTGAATGAAATTGGCCCCCATAAGCTCATAGGGAGTGGCACTATTAGGAGGTGTGGCTTTGTTGGAGTAGATGTGGCCTTGTTGGAGGAAGTGTGTCACTGTGGGGGTGGGCTTTGAGGTTGCCTATGCTCAAGATACCACCCAGTGTCCAGCTGACTTCCTGTTGCCTTCTGATCAAGGCATAGCCAGCACCATGTCTGCCTGCATGTTGCCATGCTCCCTGCTGTGATAATGTACTGAACCTCTGAACTGTAATCCACCACCTCAATTAAATGTTTGCCTTTATAAGAGTTGCCGTGGTCTTTGTAGCAATAGAAAACCTAACTAAGACTCGAGCCTAGCTTTGAGAACGATGGTGCATTAGGACAGTTTCCACGATTAAAGGATTTCTTTTGGGTACAGGGTTAAAGAACTGTATATTTAAAAACCCATGCTTGGTCACTCTGATACCAGCATCATCTCTTGTCCTGTTTCTGTTGTCTGCTTTTATTCTGTTGGCATACAAAGACATTTTGATCATAAGTCAGGGACTGTGCTGAAATGTTATTGATGCTTGGGTGATTGTACTTTTGTCCAAAGGTTTGAGTTTCCCTCAGGCAGATAAGGTTGGAGCGCTCTGTAGAATTGATGTGAAGTTTGGCATGTATTTTTGTAAAGTCTGGCCTATGTAGGCACAGCCTTACTCTGAGGGTCCATCTCTTTAGATCTCCTAGTTAAATCTTGTAACCTTTGCAGAATCACTCTTATCCTGCAGGCTGTGAGCTCCCCATTTCACCTCTGTGCTTCTGTCGGATTGCTGACACTGTGTCTCCTCCGCTCTCTTCCAGTCTTCTCTTGGGAAGAGTTCCTTAATAAATAAAATGCATCTGAATCCTTGGCTTAGATTCTGCTCAGGAGAATCTACACATTTGTCATTGGAGCAAAACTAAATGGGGAGACAGAAACTAGAGTGTGATTTAGAGGCAAGTAAGCCTCAATTTCAACAGTCTCTTTTTATAGCCCACGCAAGATTCTATCCCAAGCACCATGAGAAAGGAAACTTTATTTTATTATTATGATTTATTTCATAGTGACCTATTTATTTCTGGCTAAGCAGCAGCTAGGAAAAAAATTAAAGCTTGATATATTGCTAGATACTTGTTTTTCGTTTGCTCAGCCTGGCTCATGTGAAAATCCATGGGCAGGGCTGTCTGTCCAGGTGTTTGCTCAGCCTGGTTCTTGTGTAAGAAAGCCCTGAGTGAGGTTGTCTGTCCAGGTGTTTTTCTAAAAAGAATAACTTCAAAACACTTGAGCTCCTTGGTTTCTTAACCTGCTGTGCACATCTGGAATTTGCTTTTACAGCACAGCCACTTCCCCTTTTCTGTTGTGCCTGCTGCATCTGCTAGGGTACTTCCTAGGGTGAAGGACTGACTAGCCATGACCTTGGAGGGGCACTAGGAGCCTAGCATTTCTGCATCATCCTTAGAAACAAACATCTTTAGCTGTAGTTTTTTTTTTCCTCCCTATTTAGGCCTCAACTAACCCACTACCCAACCCACCCAGATAAAATGATTTCTTTGAAGACCTTAACATCTGGATCCAATAAAAGATTTTTGAAAAATATGAATTAGCTTGTGGCACAAAAATATTTTAAAATTAATGTTTTCAGTTAGCAAAGAAATAATGGCTTTATTGCCACATTTCATACATACATACATGTCATTATACTGGGCTTTTACTCAGCCCCACACCCTCCCGAGTTCTCTCCCTGGCCTCCCTCCCCCTCCCCCTTCTCCCTCCTCTCCCTCCCCTCTCCCCCTCCTCCTCCCCCAGTATCACCCCTTCTCCTCTCTTGTCCTGTGCATTCCATTACCCTCTCTTTAAAATACAATTTAAATCTGGAAGACGCATTCATCTTCTCAGGCTGCCAGAACAAACACCACAGTCTGGGGGTTTAAAGAGGAGAACTGTGTCTCCAGTCTTTGCAGATGGTGGCTGGAGTCACATGCTGGCTGTCAGGTCTTAGTGAGGACTCTTTTCTGGCTTGCAGACAGCTGCTGTTTTAGACGATTGAGGGCTTTTTTTTTTTTTTTTTGCATATATGTATATTATGTGTGTGTATTATGTATGTACGTGTATAGTTTGTGGATTACGTATGTGTATGTATGTTTATAGTGTGTGTGTATATAGTGTGTGTATACAGTATGTAGTGTATAGTGTGTATGTGTGTGTGCGCATGCGTGTATGCACTCCATGCTCACAGAGGCCAGAAGACACAGGGTGTTTTGATCTATCGCTGTCCAACAGGGTTCTCACTGAGCTTGAAGCTAGGTCAGCAGACAGCAAGCACCAGCCATCCTCCTGTCTCTTCCTCTGGCTTCACTCCTACCCCTGCACAGCACTGGGGCAGGTGTGCCTGGCCATAGCTCATGGCCTCATGTTTGAACAGCAAGCATTCTTGCTCACTGAGCCATCTCTAAAGCACCAAAGTCACCTAGTTGCCATGTCCTTACATGTGGAGATGGAGGGAGGGTTCTGTGACAGGAGTGGGGGTGTGGGCCACTTCCTCTTCGTGTAACTTACTAGTGCCTGTGGGCCTGATCATAAGCTTACACTACCAGGGAGTGTAGTACACTGATACAGATCTTGGCAGGTCAGAAACACTCAGTTCCTGGGGGCAGCATCGTTCATGTGTAATCTGATGGTCCACAGTCAAACATTGTAATGGCTTCAGTGAGATGGTCCCATAGTCTTGGGCTCTTGAATACTTGGTCCCCACTTGGTGGCACTGTTTGGAGAGGTTTAGGAGGTGTGGCCTCGTTGGAGGAACTGTGTCATGGGTGGTGGCTTTGAAGTTTCAAAGCCTCATGCTGTTTCTAGTGTGCTCTCTCTGATTTGTGCTTCAGTTGAAGATGTGAGTTCTTAGCTTCTGCTCCAGCTGCCATGTCTGCTGCCTGTTGCCTTCACTCTGCCACTATGGATTTTACCTCTCCAGAACTGTAAGCCCAAACAAATCATCTTTTATAAGTTGCCTTGGTCATGGTGTTTTGTCTCAGCAATAGAAACGTAGCTAATATAAACGTTCCATCTCAGCTAAGCTGCAGTGGTAGGTAGACCAAGAGCTGTTCCTCAGGAGCAGAGCACGGCAGGGCTTGATCCAAAGCTGCGAGTGTCTGTGCTGTGGGTTCCACACAAAGGCCCAGCAAAGGCTCTAGACACCCTTATCTGCCAGTGATACTTCAGGCACCACTGAGTCTCTTGGATCTCATGGCCCAAGTGGCAAAACAGTTTGTGGCACTTTCTCTTGTTTGAGGTATCATTCAGAAGCAGCTTTTTCCAGATCACATGTGAACAGGCTCTACTAACACTACCCCACTCCCTAAGGATAAGTTGCTTCCAAAATCCAAAGTGCCCTACTGGACATTGCATCTCTTTTGAAGTTGCAGGAGCAACAAGTCATCCCGAAATTTGGAAGGGCTTTCTCGACATACCCAATACCACGGGACTTCCAAAACTTTCTCAGAGGTGAAGGACCTTGAAGTTCCTGGAATTTTCTCTGATTCATATCTTACCTACCCCCTTTTATGCAAATTCTTACTAATCAGTTCATAGTAGTTGATACTTATTTTTTTTTAAGATTATTTTAAACTTTTTTGGGGGACAATTTCATACTTATATGTGTGGGGGCATGAGGTCTTTGTGCTCACAGATAAACACTAGGAAAACCAGAAATATTAAACACATAGAGTTATTTCTTCAAAGGAAGAGATATTTAACTTGTTTTCCCCTCAGAAGACTGTGAATAGATGTGACTAATGGCCTGGTGGCCTGTGTTGTCTGTAGGGCCAGGCCACATCTCACTTGCCCAGACTATATTTATGTCAGTCATTCTCCTTAGACCTTTACCTTGAGCATTGTTTCTCAGCCAATATAACCCACCCTTATGGGAGATGTCACATGTACCTTACAAATGGAGCAGAGATGGTGGATAGTTTGGTGACCTCTGCCTTATCTGTATGACCAAACCCACACCGGATCCTCCCCTAGGACCTTTAGATAGCACATGCAGTCACTCTAAAGAACCCATCTTTATGGAAGTGAGCACATGCACCTTTCAGAGTTTCAATGTAGTCATGCCTTAGGCTGTATTGTAAACATGGGATTGAGTTAATTGTCATCAGGAAACTTCTTTCCAAAACTTGTACTGCACTTAAATATGCCTAAAATGAACTACTCAGGGTCAGACTGTAGAAGTTTAAAACAACACAGCCAAATTAGGTTGAACTGGTCAGTTTTAGTTTGAGTTGTCTATGTGTTGCAACCAAAATGTGTGACATCTTCAGCAAAAGAGTCTTACCATTTAGTTACAGTGGGCAACTAAGACCCATAGTAATGGTCTGTGCTGTTTTGGGTGCCTGTGGAACACCTAACCTCATAGGGGTATTTAACCCCTGACACGGAGTTTTTGTTTAAGAAGTTGAGTCTTCTGAGAGAAACGTCATTTACCAATTCAGGGAGCCCCATTTAAACTCCTTCTTCCTAAGAAATGATATATTTTGATTATATTACAGATTAGTGAGTTTTCACATGGATTCTTAAAATTAAATATTTATACATTACATAGTTATATAATATATACTTTTATTTCTTCCCTTTTATTAAAAATAGATTCTTTTCTTATACAACATAGCCTGATTACAGTTTCCCCTCTCCCTACTTTTCCCAGTTCCTCCTTCCCTCTGCTCCCATCCAGATACACTCCCTTTCTGTCTCTCATTTAATGGGAGAAATTCACGAGTCCACTTTAAGGGCAAAGGAATTTATTTGGGAAAGAAAACCCACAAGACAGAATAGAGGAATTTGTCACAGGATCCTGGAAAGGTGAGGCATGGTCCCACGCTGTTCTTCTGCCTGAGACCTGCCTGGTCTGTCTCAGCATTCCCAAACCATGAGGGAGCAAAGAGATGGAGCATATGTGCATGCCAGGTCTTAAGGTTCCTGAGTGGCCACACCCAGGGGCATGTACTTCAAGGTCATAGGTAGGTGTAACAGTTACCTGTTATCTCATGAGGGGGCAGTGCTTCAAGGTCATAGCTAGAGCAGCTACCCACTACATTCATTAGAAAAGAACAGGTTGCTAAGAGATAACAACCAAACATGACAAAATAAAATATAGTGAGATAAAGCCAGAACCATCACACTGAAGTCGGACAAAGCAAACTAACAGAGGGAAAAGAGCCCAAGAGCAGGCACAAGAATAGGAGACCCACTCATGCATACATTCAGGAGTCCCATAAAAAACTAAACTGAAAGCTACAATATATACGCAGAGGACCTGGTGCAGACCATGTAAGCCCTATGCATGCTGTTTCAGTCTCTGTGAGTTCATAAGAGCTTTGCTCAGTTGATTTAGAGGAACTTGTTCTCCTGGTGTTCTCCATTCCTTATGGCTCTAATGCTCTCTCTGCCTCCTTTTCTCATGTGGTTCCCTGAGCTCCGATGGGAGGGATTTTATGGAGACATCCCATTTAGAGCTGTGTGTTTCAAGTCTCTCCCTGTGTAATGTCCAGCTGTGGGTCTCTGTATTTGTTCCCATCTGCTGCAGGAGGAAGCTTCTTTGATGCTGGCTAAATAAGACACTGATCTATGAGTATAGCAGAATATCATTAGGAGTCATTTTATTGATACTTTCTTTTGAGACCAGTATGTGGTATCTGGACTATCTAGTCTCTGGTTCTTGGTCACCCACACAGTGTTGAGTATAGGTTCCATTTTGTGGAATGGACCTTAAATCAAATTAGACCTTGGTTGGTTACTCCCATAGATTTGTGCCATCATTGCCCTAGCATATTTTGCAGGAAGGACAGCATTGTAGGTCAAAGGTTTTGTGGTTAGATTTGTGTTTACATTTCTCTTTTGGTAGCCTGCAGAGTACATTCCCATACCAAAGACACTAGAATGTAGGAGTGAAGGTTCGATGTAGGCACCAGCTTGGCCTCTCTATGTGTAATGAGTTGTATGGATATTGTCTTTAGCAATGGGGACTTGCTGTCAGTTTGTGGAGAGCAACCTATTGTCATGGCAACACCTGGGTTGTTTGGGGGATTTTTATGGGACCCTTGTGGCTAACAACTCAGTGGAATGCAACCCAGTCCCTGTCCTGAAAACTTTGGTTGGTAAAGAGAGACAGTTAGTAGGGACTCCATATCTCCCATTATTTGGAGACTTCATTGGGATAGCTTTTAGAAATTTTAAGAAGTTTTTTTTTTTTTTTTGCAGTTAAGAAATTTTAAGAAGCTTTAATTGTACTATATTTCCATACCACCCCTCAAATAACCCTCAATTCTAGCTGTGTCTCTCCCCACATTCCCTCCTTCAACCCCCTCTCCTCTTCTCCTCCTTACCCAGTCCTCCTGTTCCCTTACAGCCACCCCAAGTCCACCATGAAATCTATTCTATTCCCCATTTCAGGGAGATCCACGTGCCCCCCAGTCCTTTCCTCTATACCTACCCACTCTGGGTCTATGGATTGTAGCTTGGTTATTATCATTTACTTAACAGCTTATATCCACATGTAAGTAGATATATACCATATTTATCTTTCTGGGTCTCTGTAAATGTACTACATTTTCATTATTCATTCTTTTGTTGATAGACATCTAGGTTGTTTGCAATTTCTGGTTTTTTTCCCCTGGCCTACTCATCTGCTATAGTCTCAGGCAATATCTGCTGGTGTTCAAGACTGGAATAATGGGATGAGGTGGGGGAAGGAGGTTAGAGAAGAAATTTGTGATCCATTCTTCTGCTGAGGGACATCTAGATTATTTCCAGTTTCCACCTGTTATGAATAGAGCAAGTAAGTGTCCTTGTGGTAGAATGAAGTGTATATGCCCACGAGTGATACAGCTGAACCTTGAGGTAGATCTATTCCCAGCTTTCTGAGGAGCCACTATATTGATTTCCATAGTGGCTGTATAAGTTTGCACTCTCTCCTCCAGTGGTTGAGTGTTCCTCTTGCTCCACATCCCCTTCAGCAAGGGCTGTCACTTGTTTTGCGGATCTTAGCTGTTTTGACAGGTGTAAGATGAAATCTCAAAGTAGTTTTGATTTGCAGTTCCCTGATGGCTAAGGATGTTGAACATTTTTCAGTTGTAAGAGTTTTCTCTATTGAAAATTCTCTGTTTAGATCTAGACCCCACTTTTTAATTCGGCTATTTGGTTTCTTGATAGCAAATTTTTTGAGTTCTTTTTATATATTTTGGATAATAGCCCTCTACCAGATGTAGAATTGGTAAATATCGTTTCCCATTCTGTAGGCTGCTGCTTTGTCCAAATGATGGTGTCCTTTGCCTTACAGAAGCTTTTCAGTTTCATGAGGTCTCATTTATTAATTTTAGTCTTAGTGCCTGCACTATTGATGGTCTGTTCAGAATGCTGTTGTTTCCTGTACCAGTGTATTCAAGGCCATTTTACACTTTATCTTCTCTCAGGTTCAGGTTCAGTGTATGTTGTTTTATGTTGATGTCTTTGATCCATTTGGAGTTGAGTTTTGTGCAGGGTAACAGATATGGATCTATTTGTGTTCCTCTACGTGTAGTCATCCTGTTTGACCAATATCGTTTGTTGAAGATGCTGTCTTTTTCCAGTGTGTATTTTTTGCTTCTTTTCTAAAAATCAGGTGTCTGTCTATATGCATGCGGATTTTTATCTGGGCCTTCATTTCTACTCCATTTTTCAATGTGTTCGTTTTTGTGCCAATACCATGCTTGTTTTTATCATCATAGCTTTGTAGCACAACTTTAAGTAGAGGGGATGTGCTATCTCCTGCAGTTCTTTTATCATTCAGGATTGTTTTAGCTGTGTGTGTGTGTGTGTGTGTGTGTGTGTTTAAATATGAAACAGATTTATATTTTTAAGATCTGAGAAGAATTGTGTTGGAATTTTGATGAGGATTTCATTGAATCTGTAGATTCCATTTTTAACCCTCCTGATCCACAGCATGGGAAATCTTTCTATCTTTTCATATCTTCAATTTCTTTCTTCATTCTCTTAAAGTTGTCATCATAGAGATCTTTCACTTGCTTGGTTAGAGTTACCCCAAGATATTTTGTATTATTTTGGCTATTGTGAAAGGTTTTGTTCCCATGACTTTTTCCTCAGTCTGTTTATCATTTGTGTGAAGGAGAACTACTGATTTTTGTTTCTATTTTTGTTTTTAGACTCAAGGTTTCTCTGTGTAGCTTTGCACCTTTCCTGGAACTCACTCTGTAGTGTAGGATGGTCTCGAACTCACAGAGATCCACCTGCCTCTGCCTCCTGAGTGCTGGGATAAAAGATGTGTGCTACCACCACCTGGCACAAGGACTACTGATTTTCGTGAGTTAATTCTGTATCCAGCTACTTTGCCCAAGTGTTTATCATTATAAATTCCTATAAGTTTCCTGGCAGAATTTTTAGAGTCACTTATGTATAAGACATATCATCTGCAAATAAAGATACTTTGACTTCTTCCCTTTCAATTTGTATCCTCTTGATCTTTTTTGGTTGTCTTATTGCTCTAGCTAAGACTTGAAACACTATATTGAATGTATGTATGTATGTATGTATGTATGTATATATACATACATACATACATATATACATATATGTGTGTGTGTGTGTGTGTGTGTGTGTGTGTGTGTGTGTGTGTACATATATATGGGCAACCATGTCTTGCTCCTGATTTTATTGGAATTGCTTTGAGATTTTTCCATTTAGGTTGATGTTGGCTATGGACTTGCTGGAAACTGCCTTTACTTTGTTGAGGTATGTCCCTTGTACCCCTCATTTTTTCAGTGCGTTTATCATGAAGGTGTGTTGGGTTTTGTCAAAGGTCTTTTCTGCATCTAGTGAGATGATCATGTGGCTTTTGTCTTTCAGTTTGTTTATATGGTACATTACATTCGTCAATTAATGTATATGTTAAACCATCCCTGCATCTCTGGGGTGAAGCCTACATGATCAGGGTGGATGATCTTTTTTACATGTTCTTGAATTCAATTTACAAGTATTTTATTGAATATTCTTGCATCTATACTCATGAGGGAAATTGGTCTGTAATTCTCTTTCTTTGTTGGGTCACTATGCAGTTTGGGTATCAGGATTATTGTGACCTTGTAAAATGAATTGGAAAATGTTTATCCTGATTCTATTTTCTGGAATAATTTGAGAGATATTGGAATTAACTCTTCTTTGAATGTCTGGTAGAATTCTGAGCTAAAGCCATCTGGCCCTGGTCTTTTTTTCTCCACTGGGATACTTTTAATGACTGCTTCTATTTCACTAGGGGTTATAGGTCTATTTAAACTGTTTATCTGATTTTGATTTAACTCTGGTAAGTAGTGCCTGTGGAGAAAATTATCCATTTCTTTTAGAATTTCTAATTTGGTGGAGTACAGGTTTTTGAAGTATGACCTTATGATTCTCTGGAATTCCTCAGTGTCTGTTTTTATGTTCCTCCTTTTCATTTCTAATTTTGTTAATTTGGAATTCTATGTCTACCTTTTTATTAGTTTAGATAAGGGTTTGTCAATCTTACTTTTTCAAGCAACCAATTCTTTGTTTCATTGGTTTTGTTTCTATTTTATTGATTTCAGCCCTGATTTGATTATTTCTTGCCATCTCTTCCTTTTGGGCATGATTATTTCTTTTTGTTCTAGAGCTTTCTGGTGTGCGGCTAAGTTGTTAGTGTTAGAGCTCTCCATTTTGTTTTTTGTTTTTGTTTTTGGAAAAAGCTTTTATTTATTTATTTTTTATTATTATTATGTGTTTTAATTTTATAATCAGCCAAGGGTTCCCCTGTCCTCCACCCTTCCGCCCCCATCCCCACCTTCCCCCCAGACCCTGCCCTCCATTCCCATCTCCTCCAGGACCAAGACTCCCCTAGGGACTCATTTAAACCTGGAAGATTCAGTACAGGCAGGTCCTGTCTCCTCCTTCCAGGCTGAGCAAAGTGTCCCTGTGTAAGCCCAAGGTTCCAAACAGCCAGCTCATGCACTAAGGTCAGGTCCCAGTCCCACAGCCTGGGAGCCTCCCAAACAGTTCAAGCTATTCAATTGTCTCACTTATCCAGAAGGCCTGATCCAGCTGGGAGCTCCTCAGCCTTTGGTTCATAATTCATGTGCTTCCATTCGATTGGCTATTTGTCCCTGTGCTTTTTGCAATCTTGGATTCAACAATTCACGCTCTTGCAGACCCTCCTCTTTCTCAACAGTTGGACACCTGGAGCTCCACCTGGGGCCTGGGCGAGGATCTCTGCATCCACTTCCATCAGTTATTGGATGAGAGTTCCAAGACAACTGTTAGGGTGTTTAGTCATCTGATCACCAGACTAGGTCAGATCAGGCCCTCCCTCGACCACTGCCAGCAGCCTACAGAGGATATATAATTGTAGATTTCTGGGGACCTCTCCAGCACTTTGCCTATTCCTGTTCTCATGTGGTCTTCATTTATCATGGTCTGTTATTCCTCGTTCTCCCTTTCTGTTCTTGATCCAGCTGGGATCTCTTGCTGCCCTAAGCTTTCTTTCCCTCAAATCTTGCCCTTCATTACTCCCACTGTCATCTAGGTTGTTCATGTAGATCTCATTCATTTCTCTGTCACTGGGTGATCCCTGGGTCTTTCCTAGGGTCCCGTTTTCTAGGTAGCCTCCCTGGAGTTGTGTAGCAATCTAGTCATCTTTGTTTTACATCTAGTATCGTCCTATGAGTGAGCACATACCATGTTTGTCCTTCTGAGTCTGGGTTACCTCACTCAGGATGATTTCTTCTAGATCCATCCATTTGCCAGAAAACCTCATGATGTCATTGTTTTTCTCTGCTGAGTAGTGCTCCATTGTGTATACATACCATATTTTCTTTATCCATTCTTCAGTTGAAGGACATCTAGGTTGTTTTCAGGTTCTGTCTATTACAAACAATGCTGATATGAACATAGCTGAACAAATGCCCTTGTGGTATAATTGAGCATTCCTTGGGTATATGCCCAAGAGTGCTACAGCTGGGTCTTGGGGGAGATGGAGTCCCAATTTTCTAAGGAAGCTCCATATTGATTTCCAAAGTGGCTGTACAAGCTTGCATTCCCACCAGCAGTGGAGGGTAGTTCCCCTTGCTCCACATCTTCTCCAGCATAAGCTGTCTTCTGTGTTTTTGATCTTAGCCACTCTGACAGGTGTAAGGTGGTATCTCAGAGTCGTTTTGATTTGCATTTCCTGGATAATTAAGGATGTTGAGCAATTCCTTAAATGTCTTTCAGCCATTTGAGCTTCCTCTGTTGAGAATTCTCTGTTTAGTTCTATAGCCCAATTCTTAATTGGACTGTTGGGCATTTTGATGTCTAATTTCTTGAGTTCTTTATATATTCTGGATATCAGCCCTCTGTCAGATGTGGGGTTGGTGAAGACCTTTTCCCATTCTGTCAGCTGTAGCTTTGTCTTGTTGACTGTGTCCTTTGCGCTACAAAAGCTTCTCAGTTTCAACAGGTCCCATTGATTGATTGTTTCTCTCAGTGTCTGTGCTACTGGTGTTATATTTAGAAAGTGATGTCCGGTGCCAATGTGTTCGGGAGTACTTCCTACTTTCTCTTCTATCAGGTTCAGAGTAACTGGATTTATGTTGAGGTCTTTGATCCACTTGGACTTAAGTTTTGTGCATGGTGACAGATATGGATCTATTTGCAGCCTTCTACACATTGACATCCAGTTATTCCAGCACCATTTGTTGAAGATGCTTTATTTTTTCCATTGTACATTTTTGGCTTCTTTGTAAAAAATTATATGTTCATAGGTGTGCGGGTTAATGTCAGGGTCTTCAGTTCGATTCCATTGGTCCACATGTCAGTTTTTATGCCAGTACCAAGCTGTTTTTATTATGGTAGCTCTATAGTAGAGCTTGAGGTCGGGGATTGTGATGCCTCCAGAGGTTGTTTTACTGTACAGGATTCTTTTGGCTATCCTTGGTTTTTTGTTTTTCCATATGAAGTTGAGTATTATTCTTTCCAGGTGTGTGAAGAATTGTGTTGGTAATTTGATGGGGATTGCATTGAATCTGTAGATTGCTTTTGGTAAGATTGCCATTTACATTATGTTAATCCTGCCTATCCATGAGCATGGGAGATCTTTCCATTTTCTGACATCTTCTTCAATTTCTTTTTTCAGGGACTTAAAGTTCTTGTCATAAAGGTCCTTCACATGCTTAGTTAGAGTAACCCCAAGGTATTTTATATCATTTGTGGCTATTGTAAAGGGTGATGTATCTCTGATTTCCTTCTCAGCCTGTTTGTCTATTGTATATAGGAGAGCTACTGATTTTTTTGAGTTGATTTTGTATCCTGCTATGTTGCTGAAGGTTTTTGTTAGGTGTATCAGTTCCTTGGTTGAATTTTTGGGGTCACTCATGTATACTATCATGCCATCTGCAAATAGGGAGATGACTTCTTCCTTTCCAATTTGTATCCCCTTTAATCTCTTTGTGTTGTCTTATAGCTCTGGCTAGAACTTCAAGTACTATATTGAATAAGTATGGGGAGAGGGGACAGCCTTGTTCCTGATTTTAGTGGTATTGCTTTGAGTTTCTCTCCATTAATTTGATGTTGGCTGTTGGCTTGCTGTAAATTGCCTTTATTATGTTTAGGTATGTTCCCTGTATTCCTGATCCTCCAAGACCTTTATCATGAAGGGGTGTTGGATTTTGTCAAATGCCTTTTCTGCATCTAGTGAGATGATCATGTGGTTCTTTTCTTTGAGTTTGTTTATATGGTATATTACATTGACGGACTTTCATATGTTGAGCCACCCTTGCATCCCTGGGATGAAGCCTACTTGATCATGGTGGATAATTGTTTTGATGTGTTCTTGGAGTCTATTTGCCAGTATTTTATTCAGTATTTTTGCATCAATGTTCATGAGGGAGATCGGTCTGTAGTTCTCTTTCTTTGTTGCATCTTTGTTTGGTTTAGGAATCAGGGTAATTATAGCCTCATAGAAGGAGTTTGGTAATATACCTTCTGCTTCTATTGTGTGGAACAATTTAAAGAGTATTGGTGTTAAGTCTTCTTTGAAGATTTGGTAGAATTCTGCACTGAAACCATCTGGTCCAGGGTTTTTTTTGGTTGGGAGACTTTTAATGACTGATTCTATTTCCTTAGGGGTTATTGGACTGTTTAAATGGTTTATCTGGTCTTGATTTAACTTAGGTATGTGGTACCTATCTAGAAAATTATCCATTTCTTCTACATTTTCCAGTTTTGTGGAGTAGAGGTTTTTGAAGTATGACCTGATGATTCTCTGGATTTCCTCATTGTCTGTTGTTATGTCCCCCTTTTCATTTCTGATTTTGTTAATTTGGATGCTCTCTCTCTGTCTTTTGGTTAGTTTGGATAAGGGCTTGTCTATCTTGTTGATCTTCTCAAAGAACCAACTCTTTGTTTCATTAATCCTTTGTATTGTTCTCTTTATTTCTATTTTATTGATTTGAGCTCTCAATTTGATAATTTCCTGGCGTTTGTTCCTCCTGGGAGACTTTGCTTCTTCCTGTTCCAGGGCTTTCAGGTGTGCTGTCAAGTCACTAGTGTGAGATTTCTCCAGCTTCTTTATGTGGGCATTCAGTGCTATGAATTTCCCTCTTAGCACTGCTTTCATAGTATCCCAAAAGTTTGGGTATGTGGTGTATTCATTTTCATTGATATCTAGGAAGTCTTTAATTTCTTTCTTTATTTCTTCCTTAACCCATGGGTGATTCAGTTGAGCATTATTCAGTTTCCATGAGATTGTAGTATTTCTGTAGTTTTTTCTGTTGTTGAAATCTAACTTTAAACCATGGTGGTCTGATAGAACACAGGAGGTTATTACCATTGTTTTGTATCTGTTGAGATTTGCTTTGTGTCCAAGTATGTGGTGGATTTTAGAGAAGGTTCCATGGGGTGCTGAGAAGAAGGTATATTCTTTTTTGTTTGGGTGGAATGTTCTGTAGATATCAATTAAGTTCATTTGAGCCATAACATCAGTTAAGTCCATTATGTCTCTGTTGAGTTTCAATTTAGCCGATCTGTCCAGAGGTGAAAGTGGGGTGTTGAAGTCTCCCACTCTTAATGTGTGGGGTTTTATATGTGATTTAGAGCTTTAGTAATTCCATTTTGTTTTTAATGTAGGTGATTAGTGCTATGAACTTACTTCTTCCTTGCATCCATCCTTTAGAGCATGTGTCATATTCATTTTCCTTCAAGTTGAGAAAGACTTTAATTTCTGTCTTCATCCATTTTTCATTCAGCAGAGAGTTGTTCAGTTTTCATGAGTTTTTAAAGCTAGAATTGTTTCTGTTGTTAATATCTGCTTTAATCCATGGTGGTCTGTTAGGATGCAGGGAGTTACTTCACTTTTCTTCTATCTGTTAAGACTTGCTTTATGTCCCATTATGTGGTCAATTTTGGGAAAAGTTCCATGAGGTGCAGAGAAGAATGTATATATATACTTTTGTTTTTGGGTGAAATGTTTTGTAAATATCGTTTGGGTCCATTTGGTTCACAATGTCAGTTAGACCCAATGTTTATCTCTTTATTTTTGTCGAGATGACCTGTCTGTCTATTGGTGAGAGTTGGGTATGCAGTCTCCCACTGTAGGTGTTTAAGGTTCAATATGTGATTTAAGCTGTTTTAGTCCCTTGTGTCTGGCACATAGATGTTAATAATTTCAATATGTTCTTGACGGTTTTTCCATTGATGAGTATGTAGTGTTTCCCCCTATCTTTTCTGATTAGTTTTGGTTTGAGGTCTATTTTGTCAGCTATTAAAATGATTATTCCAGCTTGCTTCTTAGGTCCATTTGCTTGGAATATTTTTCCAGCCCTTTACCTTGAGGTAAGTTCTGTTTTTGATGTTAAGATATGTTTCATGGATGCAGCAGAAGGATGAATCCTATTTTTAGTCCATTCTCTTAGTCTGTTTTTTTATTCATGAATTGAGACCATTGATATTGAAAGATATCAATGACCAATGATTGTTAATTCCTGTTATTATTTTTTTTTGTGGTGGTGATGGTGGCAGTGTGTGTGTGTGTGTGTGTGTGTGTGTGTGTGTGTGGTGTTTCCCTTCTTTTGATTTTGCTCATCTGAGTTTATTGATTCCCTGTGTTTTTATCATTGTAGTTAACCTCCTGAGGTTGGAGTTTTCCTTCTAATACCTTCTGTAGGGCTGGATTTGTAAATAGTGTTTAAATTCGAGTTTATCATAGAATATCTTATTTTCCTCATCTATGGTGAATGAAATTTTTGCTGGTTATAGTGGTCTAGGCTGCCATCTGTGGTCTCTCAGAGTCAAATCCCTCCATGCCCTTCTGGGTTTTAGAGTCTCCACTGAGAAGTCAGGAATAATTTGAATAGGTCTGCCTTTATATGTTACTTGCTTCCTTTCCCTTGAATCTTTTAATATTTCTCTCTTTGTTCTGTACATTTAGTGTTTTGACTATTATGTGCTAAGGGGACTCTCTTTTCTGGTCTAATCTATATAGTATGTATGTTTCTTATGCTTTCTTAGGTTAGCAGAACTTTCTTCTATGATTTTGTAGAAAATATTTTCTGGGCCTTTGAGCTGGGATTCTTCTCCTTTTATTCCTATTATTCTTAGATTTGGTTTTTTCATAGTTTCCCAGATTTCTTGGATGTTTTGTGTCTGGAATTTGTTTAGATTTAACATTTTTTTTTTTAAACCGAGGTATGCAATTCCTTTATCGTATCTTCAATGCCCAGATTCTCTTTTCTATCTCTTTTATTCTGTAGGTGAAGCTTGCCTCTGTAGTTTTTGTTTGAATTTCTAAATTTTTCATTTCGTTTTCTTTACTGATTCTATTTCATTTTTCAGGTCTTGACCAGTTCTATTCATTTCCTTCCACTATTTGTTTGTAATTTCCTAGATTTCGTTAAGGGATTTATTCATCTCCTCTTTAAAGACCACTATCATCTCCATATAGGTGGTTTTAAGGTCTTTTTCTTGTGCGTTAGCTTTGTTGGAATGTTGAGGGCCCGCTATGGAGGAGTTGCTGGACTCTAGAAGAGACACAGTGTCCTGGCTGCTATCAGTTGTGTTTTTACACCAGTGTCTAGTCATATGGGATTGGGATGATTATAGGTCTATGTGCTGATTCTGGATTTGTCTTTGTTGGTTGGGTGTTTTGTTTCTGGTTTTCTGTTTCCTCTATTTCGCTGGCCTGCTTAGCTGGCTCCATGGCCTGTTCCTAGGGGAATGCCTGCTGGCATTGGAGGCTGGGATAATGAGAGGAATTGAAGGAAGGAAGGTTGGAAGAGAAGATTTTTGTGATCTATTGGGGATGGGGTCAGAGAGGAAAGAGATACCACAGCAGGTATTTTGCCACATTGCTGGGGATGAGCCTGGGGTTTGGATTTGAAGGAGTGGAGGGAGAGGTGAAGATCCACAGCTAGCTTCCCTGCTTCCCTGGCAAGAGTGACCTTTGGGTTAGTGGGAGTGACTGCTGGAGTTGGAGTCTGGGAAAAAGGAAGTTGGATCTGTGGGATCCACAGGAAATAGGGGTGAGGTGGTGGTAGCAGGGAAGGCAGGAGTTGATGTTTTGTTGCAGAGCTGGGAGTGATACCAGGGTACTGGGTCTGGAGGAAGAGAGGGAGAGATGAAGATCTGCCTAATATGGATTTTTTTTTGTTTTTTTTGTTTTGCTTTTAAGTGAAACATCAAATTGATACACTGTCATAGTTTGCTTTCTATTGCTGTGACAAAACACTGTGACCAAAGCAACTTATAAAAGGAAATGTTTATTTGGACTTGTGATTCCAGAAGTGTAAGTGTGCATCACCATCATGTTGGGGAAGCATGGCACCACACACGCATGGCAGCTGGGGCAGTAAGCTGAGAGCTCACACCTTAAACTGCAGGCAGGGAGCAGAGAGAGCAACCAGGAATGATATGTGACTTTAGAACCTCAAAGCCCACCCCCAGTGACACACTTCTTCCCACACCCACCCATCCTCCTCAGACAGCACCACCAGCTGTGGACCAAGTACTCATGATCCTAACCTATGGGGACAATCTCATTCAAATCACCACACATCCCTAACTGATTGTGATGATGATGATGAATCCTGGAGGTCGCTGGGAATTTTGAGTGTTGGTTCAGAATAGTCTTAGGACATTGGTGGGTAGATGCTCATTTCCTCTGAGTGAATAGATCAAAGGTAGCAGGGATGACTTAAACTAATCACTCTCTCCTGAGCCCAGATTCCTTGGTGCCTGTCCGAATTCAGAGAACACTATAGACTTCAATAAGGTATTCATGAAAAATCTCTGACAACCACAAACTGCTGTCTAAATGCAAGGACTTCAGAATCCAAAGACAGCAACATATGTTCGTGTAGCAACTAACCACACACAGAATCTACCAAGAACACTATTTGCTCCTGTTCAAGCCAGGCTTTATTGGGAAATGGCTCTTTTCTCTTCTCTCTATCTTAACCATGTGACTCTAGAAAGGCTACCATTCACCACACAATGATGGCCCAAGGGTATGATTAGTCATGTGACCCTTATAAGGCCAATAAAGGCTTTTCTCTGGGATATTTTTCAACTAGGCTTGAGAACAGAAAAGCATTTCTCATTGAACCTGATGTGAGATGTGGTATGGTATGAGATAACCTGAAGATATTTGTGGAGCTGGGATGAACTTTTCATAGGTCTCTTTTTCATTTAAAACCCTATATATTCCTTGTGAGTCATGTTTAACTTATTCTACAGCTAGGGTTTTTGGGCTGCAGTAATATAAAAAACATCTTTGCATGCATGCATCCATCCATCCACCCACCCACCCACCCTCCCATGCATCCACCCACCCATCCTTCTATCTATCTATCTATCTATCTATCTATCTATCTTTACATCCATCCATTCATTCCTTCCTTCCTTTTTTCTAACTACTTGCCACATACATAGATGCATATGCATAAATTCTATGAATTGGTTTTAGAACTTAACCAGCCTTAGTTTTCAAATATGTAAAACATGGATATTGGTGGCTGAAGGGACGGTTTAGAGGACCTCAGTTCTGTTCTGGTACCAGCATGAGAGGCTCAACACTGCCTGTAACTGCAGCTTCAGGGGATTCAATACCTTCTGGCTACCAAGGGCTCCAGTGTTCATATGTTTGTACCTACACACACACACACACACACACACACACACACACACACACACATACACACACCCTCTCATACACACACTTTAAAAATAAAAGTAAACCTTAAATACCTAGATATTGGACTATGTGTACTCTCAGGAGCCTAATTTGGACATTTGGGATTCTGTGATAGGCTCATCAAGGTTAAAAACAGGGTCATGAGGAGCCATGGCTGGTCATGCCACTAAACAACCTTAGAAAGCCAGCATTACTTTGGGTCACTTATAAAATGTTTCTGTAATTATAAAAGACACATTTATTCTTTTTGCACACACAGTTAAGAAAAATGGCTGAAGAATTGCTTTTTAATAATTTTCCATCTAAGAGCAACAGACAGCAATGGAGGAGGAAAGAAGAGAACCACATAGCAGAGTTGGAAACTCAGCCACTGGGGCAAAGCACTCTGCTCATAGCAGAACTCAGCTCTTTCCCCAAGAGTCAGTCACATTTGAAGCAAGCTAGGAATAGCTGGGTGGTAAACAGTGGGGAAAGTTTTGCCTGCTGTACTCTAGACAAGCTTGAAGGCTAGTAGGTGAGGCTGAGGCAACAGGGAACATTCAGGAGCTAAGGCAGAAGCAACCAGTTTTCAGCAAAACAGTCTTGGTTGTTGGAGAACTACACCCAGAAAATCTTTCACATCCAAATCTGTGGTTACCAGGAAACAAATGAACAAAGACAAATTATTCTCAACCATGAAATAATACCTTGGGTGGGACAGGGTTGCTAAGAAAGCTTTAGACCCTGTCCTTTGTCTTACAGAAGTTTCTCAGATTCAGGAGGTCCTATTTGTTAATTGTTGTTCTAAGTGTCTGTGCTACTGGTGTTATATTTAGGAAGTGGTCTCCTGTGCCAATGCATTCAAGAGCACTTCCCACTTTCTCTTTTATCAGGTTCAGTGTAACTGGATTTATGTTGAGGTCTTTGATTCATTTGGACTTGTGTATTGTGCATGGTGATAGATATGGATCTATTTGCATTCTTCTACATGTTGACAAAATGACAGCCTACAGAATGGAAAAAGATCTTTACCAACCCCATATCTGACAGAGAGCTGATCTCCAAAACATATAAAGAACTCATTGAAACTAGACATCAAAATACCAAACAATCCAATTAAAAAATGGGCTACAGATCTAAACAGAGAATTCTCAACAGAAGAATCTCAAATAGCTGAAAGACATTTAAGGAGATGTTCAACATCCTTAGTCATCAGGGACATGCAAATCAAAACTACTCTGAGATACCATCTTATATCTGTCAAAATGGCTAAGATCAAAAACACTGATGACAGCTTATGTTGGAGAGAATGTGGAGCAAGGGGAACACTCCTCCCTTGATGGTGGAAGTGCAATCTTGTACAGCCACTCTGGAAATCAGTATGGTGGTTTCTCAAAAAAATTGGCAATCAACCTACCTCAAGACCCAGTAATACCACTCTTGGGCATATACTCAAAAGATGCTCAACCATACCACAAGGATACTTGTGTTCATAGCAGCATTATTCATAATAGCCAGAACCTGGAAACAACCTAGATGCTCCACAACCAAAGAGTGGATAAAGAAAATGTATTACATTTATAAAATGAGGTATTACTCAGCAGTAAAAAGCAATGACATCATGAAATTTGAGGGAAATGGATGATGCTAGAAAAAAATCATCGTGAATAAGGTGTCCCAGACCCAGAAAGACAAACACTGTATATACTCACTCATAAGTGGCTATTAGGTGCAAAGCAAAAAATAACCAGGCTACAATCCACAACCCTAAAAAAGCTAGGTAAAAAGAAGGACCCTAGGAGGGATAAGCATGGATTGCCCTAGAAAGGGGAAATAGTTACAATCTCCTGGATAAACTGAGAGGGTGGGTAAAGGGGAGGGGCTGGGTAATAGAAACATGGGAGACCAAGATGACCAAGTTGGGGGAAGGACAGAGAAGGAGAGCAATGAAAGAGATATCTTGATAGATGGAGCCATTAAGGGGTTAGGGAGAATCCCCAGGAACCCACAAGGATGACCCCAGCTAAGACTCCTAGCAATAGTGGAGAGGGTGCCAGAACTGGCCTTCCCCTGAATTCAGATTGGTGACTACCTTAATTGTCATCACAGAATCTACACCCAATAACTGATGGAAGCAGATGCAGAGATCTACAGCCAAGCACTGGGCCAAGCTCCTGGAATTCTGTTGAAGAGAGGGAGGAAGGATTATAGGAGCAGGGTTGGGGGTTCAAGATAATGATGGAGAAAACATCAGAGACAGCTGACTCGAGCTATTGAAAGCTCACAGACTCTGGACTGACATCTGGGGAACCTGCATGGGACCAAACTAGGCCCTCTGAATGCGGGTGACAGTTATGTGGCTTGGGGAGTTTGTGGGGCCCCTGGCAGTGGAACCAAGACTTATCTTGGGTACATGAACTGGCTTTTCAGAGCCCATTTCCTAGGGTGGGATGCCTCGCTCAGCCTTTTGCAGGGTGAAGGGGCTTGGTCCTGCCTCAACCTGGTATGCCATGCTTAGCTGACTCTCCAAGGCAGGTTTACACCCTATGAGGAGTGGATGGGGTTGGGGTTGGGGAGGAATGTGGGAGGGGGAAAATGGGATAAGGGGAGGGAGGGGGAACTGTGGTTGGTATATAACATGAAAAAAAATTAAATAAATAAAAGAATAACAAAAATGCTTTTGTTGACAAAAAAGAAAGAAAGAAAGAAAGAAAGAAAGAGAGAAAGAGAGAAAGAAAGAAAGCAAGCTTTAGAATGACTTGAAAAGAGACATGCTTGAACCAGGTATGATGGATGCCTGTAGTGCTATGATGTTAGCACATAGTGGTAGAGGCTAAAGTGTAGACTAATTTCTAAACAGTCTTATTAAATAAGAAACACAGAGCCAAATACATAGGTAATAGCCAAAGAAATCCAAGAACTAGCCAAGAGCCATGACTACCTTATCTTATCACCTTACTGCCATCATTTCCTCTCTAGAGAGAGCTTCTTCCTGTGTAACCTGTGTTTTTATTGTCTTCCTGTTCTGCCTTCTCATTGGCTCTAAGCCCAGCCACATGACTTCCTCATCACTGCCTGTCTATACAGACCTCCAGGTCCCTATGGTTGGTTCTAGGATAGATGGCTTGTGTCGCCACACTTGGCTATTATCTTGACCACACAGAGACTCTGCCTGCCATGTGATCCGATTAAGGGCATGGGCTACCACTGCCTGACTTCTGTTCCTGGCTCACTATGACCTCTGATCTCCAGGCAGACTTTATTTATTAACATACAAGTAAAATCACATTTCAGCACAATTAAAATATTACCACACTGGAGGGCCTTTAGTTTGAGGCTATCTTAGGCTACCTGTAACATCATCTCTAAAACTACAAAACAGGATTGGAGAGGTGGTTCAGCTGTTAAGAACATTTCCAGACTTCTAGAGGGCCTGAATTTGGTTCCCAGCCCCCATACTAGTTGGCTTACAACCACCTGTAACTCCAGCTCCAGGGAACCGAGAACCTTTTCTGGACTGCATAGATGCCTGCATATATATGGTACACTCAGGCACACACACACACACACACACACACACACACACACACACACACACACAAGCATATATACAAATACACACACACCAAGACAAAACAAATAAGATATGAGAGAGCATCCTATTTAAAAAAACTACAAAATAAAATAAAATGGAGAGAGAGAGCCATCTTTACACCTTTTTAACATGCACAATTAATTCATTACAATAGAATTCATTTCCTCCCATAACACACAAGCTCCCCAATGCTGTGTCTGGGTGTTTTCACAGCCCCAAGCTTGGCACAGTGCTCTGCCTGTGGGGTTGAGTCTGTGACATCCTTGCCACAATGTCTCACTGACTGTGTCCTCTGCCTCTTGCTGGGCTCCTTCCCTTAACAGAACTGGTTTCCTAAGCTCAAACACTGTATCCTGGATTTTATTTTGAACTTTTGGATTTAAGTTCAAAGTGAGATTTAGTACCTCCTTTCCTCCCTCCCTCCCTCTCTTCCTTCCTTCCATTTTTCCTTCTTTTCATCTGTCTTTCATGGGTTTCTTTAGGTTTATGATCAAAATCACATTTACCTCATAAAACAAAACTGAATTCCATACTGCTCTCTTGTTTGGATACTTTTGGTAACAATAGAGAAAATTGTTTTTGGAAACTTAAAAACACTGTCTTGATTTCATTAGTATTATTTGTTTGGGGATCATAAAATTTTTTATAACTTTCTATAATTGTTTCACTGGTCAAGGTTCAGGTGATGTTTTGAGACAACTCAGTTTATCATTTCATATTTCAGTAGCTATTCATAGAACAGTACTAATAATTGTTACTCCAGAGCCGGAGACTCACCCTCCTTCAAAGGAGCCGCTTCATTCACTGCTGGAGTCTTCATCCACATTTTACTATTTTAATCATTTTTTTTTTTTTTTGCTAATTGAACATGTCATAACCTTTACTGATTTTTCTGTTTTTTTGTTTTTTTTTGTTTTTTTTTTTTGAGACAGGGTTTCTCTGTGTAGTTTTGGTGCCTGTCCTGAATCTTGCTCTGTAGACCAGGCTGGCCTTGAACTCACAGAGATCCACCTGCCTCTGCCTCCTGAGTGCTGGGATTATAGGCATGTGCCACCACTGCCCGGCTACCTTTATTGATTTGAAACATCCAGCTTTTGATTTATTATCTAGGTTTTTAAATCTTTCCATTTACATTGTATGAAACAGCTCTCACTCCAGTGGGAATAAGAGGTTTGTCTGAGCCAAATATGAATTACCATGACCCATTCACACAGAGTTTCATTACTCTGACTGACATGTCCCACTGTGGAAGTGTCATATGAATGTTTAATAGTCATAGGATAAAAGAAACTCATAAACAAATTCAATTACCAGGAATATTGGTGGGGACATCAAACAAGGTGGGGGGATTTAAGCTATAGGATTTAGATATTATTTAATGACATTCTTAGCTTTTGGGTTGGTGGGAGCTGGCAGTCTGCTAAGAACACATTTTAAAAGTTTTTCTTGATAGTCAAACGGTGTTAGATTAGACATAGGGGTGGGCAAAAAACCAAAGGGACGAAAGATAGCCCAATAGGATCTTGTCTTAGTCAACATTCTACCACTATGAAGAGACACCGTGATCATAGCAACTCTTTTACAGGAAGACATTTAATCAGGGCTGGTTTACAGTTTCAGGGGCTTTGTCCATAATTGTCATGGCAGGAAGCATGGGGGCTCGCAGGCAGATGTGGAGCTTGAGAGGTAGCTGAGAATTCTACATCTGGATTCACAGGAAGAAAGGGAGAGGAGAGGACAGAGGGAGAGAGAATCAGTCTGGCTTGAACATCTGAAGCCTCAAAGGTCACCCCTACTTATACACTTCCTCCAACAAAGCCACACCTCCTAATCCCTGTCAAGTAGCACCACTCCCTAATGACTAAGCATTCAAATTTATGAGCCTATGGGGGCCATTCTTATCCAGATCTCCACTGAGCCGGGGGGGGGGGGGGGGGGGGGACAGTGGTTAGGAGTGAGTACCATTCTTCCTAAGGACTCAAGTTCAGTTACTAGTACTCACATCAGGAGGCTCATCTGTTTGTAACTCCAGCTCCAGAGAATCCAGTCCCCTTTCCTGGCCTATGCACGTGTGACAAACATTCACACTGACACATATACAATGTACAGACACAGACAGACACACATAGACATAGACACAGACAAACACAGATACATGCACACAAATGAAGAGGTATAAGAATAAGAAAGATAGTCCCAAATAATTTTGGCTCTGAATCTGCATCAATCAACTTTGTGTAGTCACAAAGTTCTAACCAATCAACAAACCTTGAGACTCTTCTGCAAAGGCGAGGCCTTTTTTTGGGGGAACTTTAGTTCACAGTTACAAATTTATTGTTTTCACTTAACTCTTTTTTGGGGGGCAGTTTACTTTCATCTCTTCTTAAGATATGGAAATACAGTTTTCAAGTTTGTTTTTTTTCTCCTAAACTGGAGAAGAAACTAGACACTGTTGAGGAACATTAGTTGAAGATGTGTTACATTTGTTTATGCTGTGGAATATTTGTTTAATGATGCACAGATATGTTGCATTCTTTTTTGTTGCATTTGATTAACTCTGTGAAACTGTGTTACTTTGCTTGTCTAAAACACCTGATGGTCTAATAAAGAGCTGAATGGTCAATAGCTAGGCAAGAGACAGATAGGCAGAGCTGGCATGCAGAGAGAATAATTAGAAAGAGAAGAAGGGGGGAGTGAGAAAAAGAGAAGGAGAATAGGATGCCAAGGGCCAGCACTAGCCTTGGAGTAAGAAGGAAAGAAAGGTATATAGAATAAAGAAAGGTAAAAGCCCAGAGGCAAAAGGTAGATGTGATAATTTATATTAAGAAAAGCAGGCTAGAAATAAGCCAAGCTGAGGCCTGGCATTCATAAGTAAGAATAAGTTTATGTATATTTATTTGGCAGTTGGGTGGCTAGCCCCCAAAGAGAAAAAAAAGAAACAGGATACTGCTTTTAGAGAGCTCTATCCCTTTTAATATACAGATATATCAAAATATTCTGTTACTTTGGAATTTTTCTTGATATGAAAAGTATTTAAACACATACATTTCATATGATATAAAGCCTTTACATTAGTTGTGCATTTAAAACTCAGATATATTGAGATATAATTTATGTAAAATAAAAATGTATCCCTACTAACCACAGAATTTAATGGGCTTTGATAATGTATGCAAATTATGTGGCAAAAATCCCACATGCTTTTTCACAGGTACTTTCCTCTCCTTCTCCTGGCTCCTGGCAGCCATTACTTGTCCTGTTTTGCCATTCCAGTATCCTGGGGTAGTTTCCTCTGAAATGAAATATCCCATCCAGGCTCCGCTTCTGGAAGGAGGCTGGTTAAAGCTCAGAAAGCAAACCAAATTGCCTGGCCCATAAATAACCCATAAGTGTCAAGAAGTTCCTGAAACTTCCAAGATCCACAAGGTGCACCCCAAGGTTATATAAGCGTTGCATACTGCTGGGGAGAAGAGATCTTCTGGCCTGTCAAGCTGCCTGCAAGTCCTGGGAGAGCTCCAGGGATGTCGCTTTTGAGTCCTCACCACAGTTCTGGTGTGTCTGTCAGTGATGCATCTGCCTTTGTGTCAGCCATGCTCCTGTAAACAACCCTGATGAACTTACTGGCTTGCCAAGTTGGACTTGGAGGAAATTATTTTCTTTTTGTCTTCCGTGCCTTGCCCGGGGTCAGCCCTCATTCCTTTCTGCAGGCTTTTCCCATCAGCTTGTGGGTTCCTCAGAGAGGTTCTGTGCCATTTCCAGGGACACTTCGCCCACAGTGATTCTACTGTTTTATCAAACGAAGCTGTGGGAACTGGTGAATGAAGAGCATGGAAAAACAGCATGGCATCAGCATTGCAAAGACATAAATCAGAGCTGAAGAGAAACACCTGTGAATCCACATACCTACTGCCCAATGGTTTTCAACAAATGAGCCAAGAATGTACATTGGAAAAAGGATGGCATCTACAAGAAATGGAGATAAAAGCAGGTGGACATGTAAAGACTAAGACTAAGCTGGACTGGTGAGATGGCTCAGTGAGGGAGGTGCTTGACATGGGCCTAACAGGTTGGGCTTATGCTCGGGATCCTACCAGGTTGCAGAGAGTCTGGAGGGTTGTCCTCTGAGTTACACACACTCACACACACACACACACACACACACACACACACACACACACACACACTTTCACACTTTGTCTCTCTCTCACACACATATACACACACACAGAGTTAAACACTAGATCATTGCCTCTCACCATACAAAAGACGCAGAACTACTGAAGAAAACAAAGGGAAAATACTTCAGAACATTAATTTTAGCAAAGATTTTTATAAAATATATGTCCTGAAAAAAAAGGCAGTGAAGGTAAAAAATGACAGACAAGGTTGTACCAATCTAAAATATTTCTGTACATTGAAGGAAAAATAGAGTTATTGGTTACTCAACCAATTGTGAGAAGGGGAGAAACTATTTGCAAACTATTCATCTAAACAAGTGATTAATATCCATAATATATGAGACACTCAATTCATAACAATTACAGTGATAATCATCATCAGAATCTAATTTTAAAAGTGGTAATGATCCAGATAGATTCTTCTCAAAGGAAGATACACAAATGACTGGAAAGTGTATGGAAGCAGTGGACATTACCAATCGTCAAGGAAGGATAACTCAACATGACAGTGAAGATGTCTCATACTTGTTCTAAATAGAATTAGTAAATAAGACAATAACCCAGACCAAACTCAGGAAGGATGCAGGCAAGAAATTGTGCCACAGGTATTGCACACTTTTGGACTCCACTCCCTCCATGTTCCCTCAATTTTGAAAGACATTGATAGAATTGTGATCCTTAGGGTGAGCACTCAACAGCCACTTATTCTCAGCACTTTGCTTAGTTATGAGTCCCTGAATTAACTGCTTCCCATTGCAAAGAAGCAAGCCTCTCAAAGACTGAGAATAATACTGGCCTATCAGCATAACCAAATGTGTTAGAAGACACATCAGGAAATCTAATGATTTCCTGAATTTCACTGGTATCTGTTGTAATGATTCTTTTCATCAAATTTTATTAATTTGTATCTTCTCCTTGTGGTTAATTGAATTGTTAGTCAGTTTGTCAGTTTTTTATTGTTTTTTTTTGTTTTGTTTTGTTTTTTGTTTTTTTTTTGGTTTTTTGAGACAGGGTTTCTCTGTGTAGCTTTGCGCCTTTCCTGGATCTCGCTTGGTAGACCAGGCTGGCCTTGAACTCACAAAGATCCACCTGGCTCTGCCTCCAGAGTGCTGGTATTAAAGGCATGCACCACCACCCCCGGCATTGTTAGTCAGTTTTTAAAATCTTTTCAAAGAACCAACTCTTTGTTTTACCAAATAGTTGCAATTTTTTTCATTTCAATAATTTCTGCCTGATCTTAATGATTTATTTCAGTCCACTTACTTCTCTGTTCTACTTTATGCACACAGAACTGTAAATGTTATTCTTTGGGCTGCTTTCAATGTGTCTCATAGGTTTTGACACGCTGTGTTTTCATTTACACTTGTTTCTAGAATTTTAAAAAATTTTCCTTTGTGATTTCTTCAAGGACACATTTCTATTCAGTGGTGTTGTTTAATCTCCATAAATTTGTGTTTGTGTATACTCTGGGATTTCTTTTTCTGTTGATCTTACTCTGTTGTGATCAGATAGAACACAAGGAATTATTTCAACTTCATATACTTATGAAGATTTTTTCTGTGTCCTAATAATATGCCTTGTTTTGGAAAAGTTCCATGCATTGTTGAGAAAAACATGTTTGGACGGACTATTCTTTAGATGTTTACTATGTTCATTTAATCTTTGATGCCATTTAATTATAAATTTCTCAGTTTACTTTTTATTTGGATGATCTGTCAGTTGGTGGGAGTGGGGTATTGAAACTGCATATTACTATTGTGTTATGGTTAATCTGTGACTTCATATATAATAGTATTTGTTTTACAAAATTAGGTGCAGATATGTTTGAGTATATATGTTTAAAATTGTAATGTATTCCTCATGGATTCTTCTTAATCCATATACAGTGGCCTTTTTTTTTTTTTACTTCCTCTCACTAGTTCTGTCTTGAAGCCTATTTTGTCAGATACCAGAATAGCAATACCTGTTCTTTCCTAGTTCCATTTTCTTGGAATATAATTTTCCATCCTTTAACCCGTGATAGTATCTGTTATTGTGGTGAAGTGTACTTTGTGGAGGCAACAAATAGATAGCTCCTACTTATTGATCCAGGCTATTAGTCTGTGTCTTTAGATAGGGGAGTTGAGATTATTAATGTTCAGAGTTATCATCGAATGGTGTGTACTGATTCCTATAATTTTGTTGTTTGTTTTGTTTTGTTTTCAAGACAGTGTTTCTCTGTGTAGTCTTGGTTGTCCTGGAAGCTCTGTAGACAAGGCTGACTTGAACTCAGAGATCTGCCTACCTTTTGCTCCCAAGTGCTGAGATTAAGGTTATGTACCACCAATGCCTGGCTATTTTGTTGATTTTTAAATATTTTTCCCCCTGTCTCCTCTTACTTAACTATTATTTTAGCATAATTTATTCTTTCCCATGGTCTTGGGCATGGATTTATTTTCTCTTAATTATGAAGGGTTTCTTGTGCAGAGCTGGCTCAGTGACTGTTATTAAATATCTTTAGTCTGAATTAGCCTGTTGATTTTTTCTTTTGAATCAGGGTCTCAGTATGCAGTTCTGGCTGTCTTGTAACTCACCATGTAGTCCAGGCTAGCCTCAAACTCATAGAGTTCTGCTTGCCTCTGCTCCTCAAGTGCTAGGATTAAAGGTGTGTGCCACTTACCATGGAAAGTTTTTTTTATTTTTTCTTCAGTTATGACAGATAGATTGGCTGAGTAGAGCAGTCGGAGTTGGCCGTGTTTTCTTTTGGAATTTGAAACATGTCATTCAAAGCCCTTCTAGCTTTTAAGGTTCCAGTTGAATTATCTGCTGTTATTATATGTGTTTGGTGTCTCTCTCTTGCTTGTTCTGTAAATTCTGTGTCTTAATTATGATCTGTGAAGGGGAGATTATATTTTGGTCTTGTCTGTTTTGTGTTCAAGTGCCTTTTATTTATGGACTAGCATTTATTTTACCTAATTTTTGGAAACTTTCTGATTATTTTGAAAATGTTTTATATACTTTGCTTCTAACCTATAGATTTGGTCTTTTTATTGTTTCTTGTATATCTTAAATTCTTACTGTTACTTTATTAAAATAAAGTACCTTATTACATTCTCTTTGTCCTAGTGGATTGTCAGAGTTCTTCTACCTTGACTCAAGCTCAGATGTTCTGTCCTTCCCTTGACCTATTTTATCGATGATACTTTTCACAGAATTTATTACATTTAAATTCCCATCCCTGCTCCCCAGAATCTGAGATTGGTTTTTCATTGGTATTTGTATCTTTGTTGAATTCCTTGTTTATGTCAGTCATCACCTTCCTTGTTTCATTCAGCTATTTGTTTCTTTGAACATGCTTATAATCATTTTTTTTTTGAGTTCTTTATCTGGGATTTCATCTAACTTACTCTCCCAAGATGCCATTAATAATAATTAATAATACCAGTCATTAGTTGGTCATTCTCACAATTTCTGTGCTATTTTTACCCCAGGACATCTTGTAGGCAGGTTGAAGGGTTTGTGGCTAGGTTGATTTCCCAGTCCCTCCTCTGGAAATCCTATCTGGTTGCAGGAGAGGGCAAGTTGGGGCTCCTCTTAGGAGGTAGGAGATTCTGCTAGGAGTCTTAGCTAGGGTCGCTCTCATAGATTCCTGGGAGTTTTCATTGCTTTAGGTTTTTAGCTCATCCCAGAGATGCCCCCAGATTCCAGTTGTCTCTCCTAGTACCCTCTCCCTCCATCCTCCCCCTGCCTGATCATTCCTGTTCCCATCCCTACTTTCCCTTCCACTGGCAATGTCCATTCTATTTCCCCTTCACAGTAAGATTCATGCACTCCCCAACCAGCCCTCCTTGTTACTTAGTTTCTCTGGGTCTGTTAATTGTAACATGATTTTTCTTTACTTTATAGCCAATATTTGCTTATGAGTAAGTACATAGCATGCTTGTTTTTCTGGGTCTGGGTTACCTCACTCAGGATATCTTTTCTAGTTCCATCCATTTGCCAGCAAATTTCCTGATGCCATTGTTTTTAACAACTGAGTAATATTCCATTGTGTAAATATACCACATTTTCTTTATCCATTCTTTGGTTGAGGAATGTCTAGGTTGTTTCCAGTTTCTGGTTATTGTGAATAAAGCTGCTATAAACATAATTGAGCAAATGACCTTGTGGAATGGTGGAGCATCCTTTGGATCTATGCCCAGGAGTAGTATAGCTGGGTCTTGAGGTAGATCAATTTCTAATTATCTGAGAAACTGCCATATTGATTTCCAAGTACAGCCTTTCACTCCCCGCTGCAGTGGAAGAGTATTCCCTTTGCTCCACAGCCTCACCAACACGAGCTGTCACCTGTGGTTTTGACCATAGCCATTTATGACAGGTATAAAATGGAATCTCAGTGTCATTCTGACTTGCATTTCCCTGACGGCTAAGGATGTTGAGCAATTCTTTAAGTGGTTCTAGGCCATTTTATATTTCTCTGTTGAGAATTCTCTGTTGAAATCTGTACCCCATTTTTTAATTGGCTTATATGGTTTTTAATGTCTAGTTTCTTGAGTTCTTTATGTATTTTGGATATTAGCCCTCTGTCAGGCATGGGGATGGTGAAGATCTTTTTCCATTCTGTGGGCTACAATTTTGTCCTTTTGACAGTGCTCTTTGCCTTACAGAAACTTTTCAATTTCATGAGGTCCCATTTGTTAGTTGTTGATCTTAGTTCCTGTGTGATTGGTGTTCTGTTCAGGAAATTGTCTCCTGCACCAATGTGTAGCTAGAGTTTTTCTCTCCAGGTCCCGCCAAGCCCCCCTACACCAATGAGTTCAAGGCAATTCCCCACTTTCTCTCCTATCAGGTTCAAGGAATCTGGTTTTATGTTGAGGTCTTTGATCCACTTGGACTTGAGTTTTGTGCAGGATGATAGATATGGATTTGCTTGTATTTTTCAACATGCCAACATCCAATTGACCAGCACCATTTGTTAAAGATGTTTTTTCCCCCCATTATATAATTTTGGCTTATTTGTCAAAAAGTGTCCATTTACTTCTGGGTTCAGTTCAATCTCATTGATGAACATGTCTGTTTTTTTGCCAGTACCATGTGGTTTTTATTACTATAGCTCTGTTGTATAGCTTGAAATTAGGGATGGTAATACATCCAGAAGTTCTTTTATTGTACAGGATTTTTTAGCTATCATGGTTTTTTTTTGTTTTGTTTTGTTTTTGCCATATGAAGTTGAGTATTATTCTTTCAAGGGCTGTAAAGAATTGTGATGGAATTTGAATCTATTGATTGCTTTTGGTAAGATGGCCATTTTTACTGTGATAATCCTGCCAATTCATGAGCATGGGAGATCTTTCCATCTTCTGATATCTTCTACAATTTCTTTCTTCAAAGACCTGAAATTTTTGTCATATAGGTCTATCACTTGCTTGGTTAGAGTTACCTGAAGATATTTTATATTAATTGTGGCTATTGTAAAGGGTGTTGTTTCCCTGATTTCTTTCTCTGCCTGTTTATCATTTGTATATAAAAGGGCTACTGATTTTTTTTGAGTTGATTTTGTATCCAGCCACTTTACTGAAGGTGTTTCTCAGCTGTAGTAGTTCCTTGGTAGAATTTTTTGGGTCACTTACATATACTATATCACTGCAAATAGTGATACTTTGATTTCTTCCTTTCCAGTTTGTATTTCCCTGATCTCCTTAAGTTGTCTTACTGCTCTAGCCAAAACTTCAAGTATTATATTGAACAGATATGAAGAGAGTGGACAGTCTTGTCATGTCCCTGATTTTAGTGGAATTGCTTTAAGTTTCTCTTCATTTAATTCGATGTTGGCTATCAGCTTGCTGTAAATTACCTTTATTATATTTAAGTATGTCCCTTGTATCCTTGATCTCTTCAAGACTTTTATCATGAAAGGGTCCTGGATTTTGTCAAAGGCTTTTTCAGCGTGTTGTGAGATGATCATGTGTTTTATGTTTTTTCTTTTAGTTTGCTTATATGGTGAAATTCATAGACAGATTTTTGTATGTTGAGCCATCCCTTCATCTCTGGGATGAAGCCTACTTGACCATAATGGATGGTCTTTTTGATGTGTTCCTGGATTTGGTTTGCTGGTGTTTTGTTGAATATTTTTGCATCAATGTTTATAAGTGAGGTTGGTCTGTAATTCTCTTTCTTTATTGGGTCTTTGTGTGGTTTGGGTATCAGGGTGACTGTGGCCTCATAAAATGAATTTGGCAATGCTCCTTCTGTTTCTATTTTATAGAATAATTTGAGGAGTATTAATATTAGCTCTTCTTTGAAGGCCTGGTAGAATTCTGTGCTAAAATCATCTTGCCCAGGGTTTTTTTTTGGTTGGGAGACTTTTAAGGACTATTTCTATTTCCTTGGGAGTTAAGGATCTATTTAAATTATTTATATGATCATGATTTAACTTTGGTAAGTGGTATCTATTGAGAAAATTACCCATTTCTTTTAGATTTTTTTCAATTTTGTTTCATATAGGTTTTTGAAGTACAACCTAATGATTCTTTAGATTTCCTCAGTGCCTGCTGTTATGTCTCCCTTTTCACTTCTGATTTTGTTAATTTGGATATTCACTCTCTTATCTTTTAATTAGTTTGGATAAGGGCTTGTCTACCTTGTTGATTTTCTCAAAGAACTAACTCTTTGTTTCATTGATTCTTTGTATTGTTCTCTTTGTTTCTATTTTATTGATTTCAGCCCTGAGTTTGATTTTCCTATTGTCTACTCCTCTTGGGTATGTCTGCTTCTTTTTGTTCTAGAGATTTTAGTGTGCTGTTAAATTTCTGGTATGAGAATTCTCTGATTTTTTTAACATAATTTTTAAAATTTGTTCTTTAAAATTGGTTCTTTGGTAATTTCATGACATGTACCCCAATCCTGCTCATTTCCCAGTCTTTCCCTATCTACTTCTCACCACTACAGTGCCCCCAAAAAGAAAATTAAAAACAAAACCAACCAAACAAAAATACCTACTTACGTCCTCCATTTTTCCCACCTCTCCAGCATCTCTTCAGTTGTCTTAGTGGCAGTGGAATGTGGTGTGTCATGCAGTACACCCTTTTGTCCACTCAACTTTACTTGCAAAATTTGTTCATTATAATGAGCTGTTGGTCTGGTTCAAGACCTCTGGCTTCTGATATACCATGAATACTGAACCCTCACTGAAACTCCTCTGGGATATCCTGGTGTCATTGCCCAAAGTCATAGGGATCCTACTACCATGGTTTCACAGGACCAGTCCCTTCACACACTCTGGTTGGGGTAGATGCTGGGGTGGGCCAACTCAAAGCCCCAGATGTGGGTTTGGGTGGTAGCTGATTTGGTCAGTCTGAGTTGCTGGGGCTACCTCTTGCAGGAGAGGGGGAAAGCCAGCTCTTCTATACCCCTGTCATCAGCACCAGCTCCCTCATACCTGCGGTGAGGGGTGGGGCCATCTTTCCTAAGAGTGTTCCTGTGAGGGCCAGGGCCAGGTATTCTGTGGCAGTGGCCAGCAGAGGGCAGGGCCAGCGCTCCTCTAGGGCCAGCCTAGGTTGGTGCCAGCTCAGCAAGGCCTTCAGATTTCAATACACAGTTCTTGTGGTCCCCTGTGGTATCTTGGGCCACAGAGATCAGCACAGACCCCAGTTGTAGCAGGGCCATGGACCCAGACATAGCTCTTGGCAGCAGCTTGGGCCTGGATGTCACTGAGGCCCCAGTGGCAACCCAGGTCTCTCAGATCAGTCCAGCAGCATGACTCTCAGACATCAACATAGATTCAGGTAGGTGTAAGGATTATGTCCTTAATTATGTCACCAGCCTGCAACGGCATCCCAGCCTAAAAAGTGGGTGTGCCCTCTGTGCCTTTTCTTTCTTTCTGTATCCCCTCTCCCTCCCTATTCTCCCCCCTCCATGTGATCTCTCTCTCTCTCTCTCTCTCCTCTCTCCCTCCCCCCTCTCTCTCCTAATAAAGCTCTAGAAAGGTAACCATGGTTCGTGATTCTTCTGTCACCAATACAACGAGCACTCTTCTCTGTCAGCATGGCTGCCATGAGCGCTGCCGCTTAACCAACAGTAGGTGCCCAGGCCCTGGGCATCCACTTGGTCTTCAGCGGTAACGGAAATCATGGACATCAACACAGATGGTGATTATTGAAATTTTCCCAGGGGCCTGCCCTGAGAAGATTTCTCCCAGAGTCCTGGGGAGGACACTATGGCTGGCATGGGGTAATCTGAGGGAAAAGAATCTATGTACATCCTGCTCTTTCATTTGTCTATTTTATTTCTATAAGACAAAATTCTATCTATACTGCTTCAGTTCCAACCTCACACTCAGCTCCTCTCCGTCCCTTCTTTTCCTGTCCTCTCATAGGCCTATTGATCTCATCTTCGTCTTTTGTCCTCCATCTCCCATCTTTCCTTTCTCTCTTACTCTCTTGACCTGATTCAAATTCATGTACAATCTGCAAAAACTTTTTCTTGCTCTTTCTCCTTAGGACAACACTAACTCTTACTTGGAGTCCAGAATTCTGCCCCAGTCTTCACTCACACCTGGTTATGCAAAAAACCCTTTTGTTCTCAGTCAATAGCTCTGCAATGCCACTAGGTCTGTGAGAAACGGGGATGATCTGAGCTTCATTTGCACAAGAAACAAAGCTATGCATCTACATACCCACCTGTCTCCTAGGCCTAAGAAATAGGTGTCTCTGTAGGGGTGTTACCTAGTTCAGATCAGCAGTAGTTCTGAGAAGCTTATACTGTTTGCTGTATGGCCTAGGAGTATGAGCACACAAGAAATTAATAGCAGGAAACAGCTGATATATTAAAAACCGAATAACATCAAATATTTCTTGATATTTGACTTCTCCTCTAAAAGTTCCTTGATTTTTCTAAGTATAGCTTTATCATATACAGATGAATCTCTTTCATATTCTTGTGGCCTACAGCAGTTGATGACCTAGACATGGCCCATGGCAGGAGCTCAGGCCCTGACATCATCATGGACTTGGTGGGTAGCACAGGCCACTCAGCTTGACATGGCTCTGGTGGCGACACATCTCTTGGACATCAACATGGCATCAGATGGTGGCCCAGACCCTGGGCATCCATGTGTCCTTAGTGGCAACATGGGCCATGGGCGACAACACACACTCTGTCTACAGTAAGACCATGGACCTAGACATGGCCCCAGATGTCACCATGGCTCCAGGTGGCAGTACAGACTGCTCAGGTTAGTATGGCACAGCTGAAGCATGGCTCCTAGACACCAACATGTACTCAGGTGACAGATCAGACTCCAGGCATCTGCTTGATCTTCAGTGGTAATTGAAGTAATGGACATCAATACAGACCCTGGCTGCTATAGGATCATGAATCCAGATATGGCCCTCAGCTGCAGCTTGGGCCCAGATAGCACCAGGGCAGTGCAGGCCACTCAGGTTGGCATGGCCTTTGCAATGACATAGCCCTCAAACATCAATATGGCCACAGGTGGCAGACCAGATCTGGGGAATCTGGCATGTTCAGAAGGGCGGTTGTCAGCCCTTTCCTGGGGGTTCTCTGTGGAGGCTTCTTAGTGAGAAATTACTCAGAGTCAGAGAAGTTGAGCTTGCTTTACCCATCAGGGTAAAGCTGCATAAGGAGATGATTTGGCCAAGGGCATATTTACCAGTTGTTTGGAAGGGTCTACACTTGGCTTTATGGTATGCTTCGATCTTGCCAAGGGGAAGTCTTTTGCCTTTCCCCATGGCATGTTATAAAAAATCCTTTTGAATAAAGGATGAGGCTGTTGGGTATTGACCTGGGCCCTCCCGAAGCTCTCCTGTATCTCCGTGATTGTCCTCGTTGTCTAGGTCTACTTTTCTAACTAATATTTCTTCATTCCTCACTCCTCCATCCAAGAATCCTTCAAAAGGTGGGGGCTGGACTCCCACAGACCCCAACAGTTTTCTCAAGCCCCTGCAGCCTACTGTGGCCTTTCTGGTTCTGCAGGTCCCCTGAATGTGAGGAGCAGCTCGGCCTTGCAGTTTCTGCTCCTCTTTGTTTGCAGCAGGGTGGTGTGTGGCGGTTGGCTTCCAGCAGGTTTCTGCCTGCTTCTAAGAAGATGTTTCCTGGCTGAACAAGAGTCTCATCCCCAGAACCTACCTGATAGAAAAAAATGACATAAATCCCACAATTAAGTTCTGACTTATGCAGGCACATTGTGGCAATATGGCAATACACTACACACACACACACACACACACACACACACACACACACACACACACCAATCAAACAAACAAGAACCCACCAAAAACCATGTAAGTATAAAGGATATATTTTTTTCTTAAAACACACACACACACACACACACACACACACACAACCTACAGATTATAGGTATAGATATAAAAGAAGGAGAAGAATCTTTTTCTAAAGGCATTGAAAACATTTTCAAATTAATCATAACAGATTTTCCCAGAATTAGGAAAAGAGATGCTAATTTAGATACAGGAGGCATTTAGAACATCAAACAGACAAGATCAAAAAATCAAGTCAGAGATCTTTTCCACATAAGTTTTTAATTTTTTACTCTATTTATTTGGTAGAAATACTCATTTCAATATAAAATCTTTCCTCTGCATTAAAATTCCTGTAGGAGAATGCTTAGAGGATAGAATAATCAAAATGCAATCAAGCTTTGGATCCACATGATTCACAGGTCATTCCTGTCCTTTCTTTTCTACCAAGGCCAATTCTCTCTCAGCTTCAGCTAATAATTCTCTTGGAATATTTAAGTCTTTGTCACCTTCTAAGGTTTTGAACAAATTGCTCAGTTCATCATTTTTTACCCCAACAACAGTTCATAGATGGGACCTATTTCTGAATAATCTTTGAAAGTCATTGACAGTCCATAATTGACCTCTCCTAATTTACACTTTTGGGGTCTAATATTTTGTAGACCTATTTTATATCCTAAATAACTAATAGAATCTTCTCTTTGTATCTTTTTAGGAGCAATTTGTAATCCTCAATTTTCTTTACTTCTTCAAACATTCTTTCTAAAGTATCTGCATTTGAATCACCTAGTAAAATATAGTACTTGTAATGATAAATTATAGATTTAGGAAATTGTTTACATATTATTTCCAATGGCTGTTGTACAAAATATTGGCACAGGGATGGGCTATTCAACATTCCCTGTGGGAGAACCCTCCATTGATATCTCTTAACCAGTTGAGAATTATTTTAAGTAGGCACCATGAAGGCAAATCTTTCTCTGTCTTTTTCTTGTAAGGGCATTGAAAAGAAAGTCTTTTAAATTGATAACTATAAGAGGCCATCCTTTAGATAACAGAGTAGGCAAAGGAATTCCAGATTGTAGAGAGCCCATTGGCTGAATTACTTTGATAATTGCTCTAAGGTCTGTTACCATTCTCCATTTACCAGATTTCTTTTTAATAACAAATACAGCAGAATTTCAAGGGTTGGTTGATTCTTCAGTATGCTGAGTATTTAATACATAATATTTCTCTCAGAAACATGTGTTAGTTTATGATTTGTTTTTGAGGTTGGAGGAATGTTAATCTGAATATTCAGTTATTGTAATAGATCATGGGCCCATAAGTCCATAGCTATATTAGCCACATATGGCTTTAATTTTCTTCTCTGTCCTTCTGAACCTATACATTTGAGCCATCTTGCACTCTGTTTCATTTGAGATAATGTTCAAGTCCCTAACAGCTGAGCACTTACCTCCTGAAAAGGTCAATTTGGATGCCAAAATTCTCGTGCAATTATTGTAACATCCACACCTATATCTAATAAACCTTCCAAGAGAATGTCATTTATTTGTATTTTTAATTTTGGTCTTTGTTCATTTATAGAAGTTTGCCAAAAAAAATTGCTTTATGGTTTCTCCTGAATTTCCTGTTCTCTCTGCTACAGCTGTTCTATTACCCTGAGTAGCCTGGTTTATTCCTATAGGCATTTGCTTATTTAATTGCTCTGAGTAGGGTTTCTTCTATGATGGCAGGAAAGGTCTGAATTGAATTTGCTGTGGGGGCCTGCATGAGGCTCCTCTGGGAGTTTCCTGAGAGCAGAGGCAAAGGATTGTCTATCCCTTGTTGATCTATATTCGTTGGTCCAATGTTTACCCTTCCCATACCTCCTGCATACTCCAGAAGGAAAGAAGGGGCATTCTATTTGCCATTGTTCCTTGAGTAAACATTCTTTCTAGGAATGCCCTGTTTATACTCCCTTTTCAAATGGCTTTGTTTACTGTAGCCAAAACAACTGACATTATTTTTCCTCAAAGCTTTTGATATAACTGATAGAAAATTACAACATGTCCACACGGTTGGGCTTGCCCAGTGGACCGCCTAATTATTTCCGGTTCAAAATAGCCATTTCCAGGTCAGAACATCTTGCGTGGCTAAGACTCCGTGGCTTTACATGGTTGCATAAAGTGCACGCGGCCATGTAATCTATGTGCATGTGTGGAGTAGCCACGTGCAGTCCTGTACACATGCACGGCTCACTCTTTAAAAAGCCAGCGCCATTTTGCACAGGTCTCTCTTCTCTCCTCTCCTCTCCTTTCTCCTCTTCTTCTCTTCTCTTCTCTTCTCTTCTCTTCTCTTCTCTTCTCTTCTCTTCTCCTCTCCTCTCCTCTCCTCTCCTCTCCTCTCCTCTCCTCTTCTCTTCTCTTCTCTTCTCTTCTCTTCTCTCCTCACTCATGTATGTGCTTCACACAGGCCTGTCACCCCTATCCTCTATCCTATATTAATAAACAGCTCTTCTGTGGATTTGTCATGTTCGGGACGTGTTCCCCGCAGGGTAACAGCGCTAAATAACTAACAATAACCTCTCCTGTTCACATCTTATCATGATCATGAGACTCAATATTAGTTGTGTCCCTGATCCAATCTTCCAAAAGTGCTGATCTTGCCTTTAACAGCCCGATTATTCTTTTGTATGCTGCATTCTCATTCTCAAAAGCCAAAGATTCAATTATTATCTGTCTAGCTTCTGAATTTGGTATCATTATATTTACTGCTGAAGACAACTTTTGTAAGAAATCCATGAAGGAGTCTCTGGGCGCCCTGTATAACCTTTATGAATTATTCATTTTTTTCCTGCTTCCTCAATTCTGTCCCATGCATTCAGAGCTGCCATGTGGCATAGAATTAAGGTTTGGTTATCATATAAAAATTATCTTTGTATATCAGTGTATTCACCTTCTCTAAGAAGCTGATCCTGGGAAATTTCCACACCTCTAGTTCTACATTGTTGTTCTATTGTTTTAGCCTCCTCCTTAAACCATGTTCTCCACTGTAATTGTGTCCCGGTTTCTAGGACAGCTGGTACCAATTCTTTCCAGTCCTGAGGAATAATCCTATTACAAGTTGACCATGAGTTTAACATTTGCCTTACAAACAGAGAATGCATGCTATATGATACTACAACTTCCTTAAATCTAACATTTCTACTGGAGTCCAATTAGCTTGTACCTGACCTTGAGCAGGTAGTTCCTGTAAGGTTCCCAGATAGATTATGTTTGCTTTTTTGAAAACAGGCTGTCTCTTTGTAGCCGTATAATTTAATCCTGAAATAATTTCACCTTTAAATCCTTCTGTCTGGGTCTGAATTTCTCTATAAGTCATTTTAACAGGTTTTTCTAAAGCTTTTAATTTGGCATTTAAAATGACCAACTTTTTAAATACTAAAATAGGGATGATTAAACAAATAATATTTGTAATTGATGTTACATACATCCCATCAACATTAATTATCCTCTCATTTAGTTGTTCCATTTTAAGACCATGTAATATGTTATCAAACAAAGACCAATTTTTTTTCCATTGTAAAAATGTTTCCCATTTTTTAATGTTGGAAAAAAATTCTTTTTAACTATTTTTTTTCCTGTAAGATTTCTTAATTGATGTGGGGTGGCTTGGGATGGAGGGCTAGGAGGTGGGAGGAGGGAGGAGGGGGGGTCTGTGGATAGCATGTGGAGTGACTAGAAAATTTCTTAGTAATGAAAAATTAAAAAAAAAAGAACAACAACAAAAAAGACTTCTTAATTGAATTACCAAGTCTGTGTAGAACAGTAGAAGTCTCAGGGAATTTCAAAGCAGCTACCTAGTGTGGTAGCAATCTAAGATGGAAATATAGAGAGAGGGAAAGGAGGAAGGGAGGGAGGGAGGGAGGGAAGAGAGAGAGAGAGAGAGAGAGAGAGAGAGAGAGAGAGAGAGAGAGAGAGAGAGAGAGAGAGAGCCCACCACCCACCAGGAAAGAGAACACCAAAGAGATTCTGGCCATGTACTCCAGCCTGAGTCACAAGCAGTCTGGCCACATGTAGCTCTGTCCACTTGCAGTGTTCAGCTCCAGCAGAGTTGAGGCCTGCAAAGCCACAGACAAGTGGCTTTTTTTTTTTTTTTTAATGAGTTCCTGCCCCATGTTGGGCACCAAATGTAGATGAATTTCTAACTGGTCTTATTAAATAAAAAACATGGATCCAAATAAAGGGGTAAAAGCCTTAGAGATCAGGGAAATATGAATAGCCACTATCCAACCTTATCTCACCAGTTCTGCATCTTCCAAATATGAGCTACTTCCAGTCTTACCCACACCTTTATTGCCTTGCTGTTCTGCCCTGTCATTGGCTATCTTAGCCCAGCTACCTCACTTCCTTGTCACTGCCTATCTGTATAGACCTTCAGGTTTCTATGGTTGGTACTGAGATTAAAGGCATGTGTCACCACCTTGGCTCTGTTCCCTAGTATGGCCTTGAATACACAGAGACCCTGCCTGCTAAGTGATAGGATTAAGGGTGTGTGCTACCTCTGCCTGACTTTTATGTTTACTTACAATGGCTTGCTATTTCCTCTGCTCTCCAGGCAAACTTTATTTATTAATATATAAATAAAATATTGCCACATTTCAGCACAAATAAACTATCACTATACATTTTTAAAAGAAGCTTTCCTGTCCAAGTTTGAGAGCAGCACATATCTATGAGTATAAACACATTTCAAGAAGGTAGTTTTTATCTAGCTCATGCCTGTCTCCCTGCTTCCATTCCTACTTAAACATTTAACCCAGAGTGTATGAACTTATTTCTTCATGGTACATATATTCTACTGTCTCCTCTAATTATACTTTTTACTTGGTTTACAACAGTGTAGGCTTCCATATAGCTTTTTTTTTTTTTTTTTTACAAACTTTTCATTTTTTTGTGTCTTTCTCCACCTCTAATATCCCTCTTTCCTTCCCCAGTCATGAACATGTCTCAAATCCAAGCAGAAGCAATTGGTTACCCTCATATCTGTCATGCCACTCTTGCATCAGTGAACACATCTTGCCTGGTAGGTTGGTATGCAGGGTCCAGAGCCAGGTGAGAAAACTGATGACTTTTCTTCCCTAGCAGCTTGCAGAGCATCTTCTGGCTCTGTGCAAACTAGCCAGCATTAAAAGAGTTTCTTAGTTTGGGATTGATTTCTCAACATCTTTGATGAGCTAAAGGGGGTAGTGTCTTCAGCAACAGGGTCTTTCCACCTAGCTTTGATGGGGTAACCAAAACCAATCACCTATATTGTTTTATGTGTCTCTGAGATCTCTCTGACCAATAACTTGTACGGTGGTAACCCATGCTTGGTATTTAGATTTTTCATTCAATAACCCATGTCTTCTGGAAGCCATATTGTCCATTCATACAAGATACCTCTTATCAAAGTACTTCATTTTATGTATGTATGTATGTGTGTATGTATGTATGTATGTATGTATGATGTATGTATGTATGTATGTATGTATTTTTTGTAGTTTACAAACTGGTGGATTTCCATAGGGTTTCTCCATTATAGCCTTAGTTTGGTTAACTCAGGCTCACTTCTCCTGCCTTTCTCTGCTTTCAATTCCACTTAATCTGAAATATGTGTCCTCTTGTTTTTTCATGTCATTTGTGTTTTTATATCCCCTCTAATTATGTTTTTACTTGATCACAGGTTTTCATATAAGCTTTTCATGTATCTTCACTTTAGTTCAGTCTATCAGCTTCCTTTACATCCCTCGCTCTCTGTGTTTGAAACCCACTATTCCCTCTCTTTACATTTATTGTACTTATAGTTTACTCTCTCCTCTCTCTTAATGGATCTATCCCCAATGGCTGGCTTCTAATGACCAGGCTTCTATGTGTGCTTCAAGTTAAACATAAAACACAAAAGACTCAAAGCTAGGAAACACACATGAGAGAGAGCAAACATATGACATTTGTCTTTCTGATCCTGGGTGACCTCATTCAGTATGGTACTTTCTAGTTCTATTCATTTACCTGCAAAATTTTATTACTTCATTTTTCTTGATAGTTGAGTCATGTTCAGTTGCATATATGTACCACATACTTTGTATCCATTTGTCAGTTAATGGACTTTGATTGAATCCATTTCCTAGCTCTTGTAAATAGGGCAGCAATGAACATAGATGTGCAAGTATCTATTTAGTAGATGTAAAGTCCTTTGATATATGCCCTCACAAATGTCCCTTTCTCCAGATCACTTGTATTGCATTTATTTTCATTTGTAATGTTGATCATGACCATTCTGAGTGGAGTAAGATAAAATCTTAATTTTTTTAGTTATAAAAATTAAAAATTTTTATGTGTCTGGTGACTATGGAGGCCAGAAGGAGGTATTTGTTCCTCTAGAGCTGAAGTTATAGGCAGTTGTGAGTTGGAATGTCAGTGCTGGGAATGAAGCCTGTGTCCCCTTCAAGAGTGGTAAGTGCTAGTAACCACTGAGATATACCTCCACCCCTTGACCAAGAATCTTTATTTAATTTATTTATTTTTAAATTTTTTTTTGTATTTTGCTCACATGTGTGTCTGGGCACCATATGTGTTCTTTGTGCTCACACAGGCCAAAAGAAGGGAGGATATCCTGGAACTGGAATTCTGGATGACTATGAGCTGCTGTGTGGGAGCTGGACACCAAATCAGGTCCTCTGGAAGAGCAGCTAGTGTTCTCAACTGCATATATGGAATCTTAGTCATTTTGATTTGCATTTACCTGATAATCAAGGACACTGAACAGAATTTAAAAGGGTTTAGTCGCCATTTGTGTTTCTTGTTTTAAGTTTCTATTCAGTTCCATAGTTCATGCTCCAGTGTGTGGGTCCACACCCATGAATCTGTGGGTACACAAACTGGGTGGTGGGGGTTATTTTTTAAAAAAGGACGTGAAGTTGGAAGTGGTGGGAGTGGATCTAGGGGGAGTTAGGGGAAGTGGAGTAAATATAATCAATACATTGTACCTGCCCCATGAGTACCAGGATTACAGGCATGTGCTCCCAAACCTGCTTCTGCAGTAGTCCTATTTGTGTGCCCTACACACTATATTTTCAGGGATGATGGTATTTTTTGTTCCTCACCATGCCTGCCCCAGTATTCCTGTCTGTGTGAGATGCACCTGCCAGACAGTCTATGCTGTTAATTTTGGAAAGAAATAGGCTCACACTTGTATTTGAAATGAAGGGACTCCTGGAGGTTGGAAGGCGGATTGCATTGGGGAAAAGAACATGACAAGCTGAATGTCATCAGTTCTTATAAACATATATCTCATAAGTACTATTTTAGAAGAAAAAGTTGCACCAGCACATATTTTAAATCTTGTTTGCAATCCACAGTCATTTAGAGTGGTCAGAATCTAACTACGCTTACTTTTGATAGGCTTCCAAAATGAGCCATTGTCCTAGCTCCAGAGCCTCCTGAGGCACCATGTAGACGATGCTAAGGTCTTACAGAAGGACTTCAAAATGTTTGCTCCATGCTCTGGCTATTTCAAGGTCTCAGTCTACCCTCTTCATTCCGTAGATAAAATCAGGGCATTGAATAAAAGCATCCTGGAATGTAGGAGAGGGATGAATTCATTACAGAAGATAAAAAACATTCTGTTCTCCTCTAAGCTATAAATTGTTGCAGAAGTCATTTAAACTGCCTGTTGGCTGTAGATTCTGGCTGTCTTATTACTCAGCCAAGCTGATTAAGACTAATTTTGGTTAAAACAAGTTTGTGCCTGGGCAAACAACCAGCACACAGTCTCAACCAGGCAAGTCAATTGAGACTAAGTTTATGCTACAGACTCTTAATAACTCCTGGGATATCCAACAGCATTCTGATGAGCTGACAGCACCATCATGTCCCCAGCATGTTAGACTGCCCTGTAATTTATTTGGCTGTATTTTCCTCACTTGAGAGTTGGTCTTTGATTCTGGCACATCATTCTCACTGGTAATGGCTCAGATCAGCTGAGCTGATTCATAGCTGCACAGAGGTTTCCTAACGAGCTTCTTAGATGATTGTTTCAAAAATAAAAAAGATCCCAGTGAGACAGATGGTAGACTTTATTTTTTCTGGCTCTCCTGCTTTCACATGGGGTAATTGTACATTCAAAGCAAGCATCACACAAAGCAAACCCTCCTGTGGCTCACCTCATATGTTTCCTTCTGGAAAACCTAAGATGGAGCTGCAGGGATGGGGAGTGCAGGGGGGCAAGCTCCTGAGGACACAGATGTGATGCTACCCAGGCTGAGCAGAACTGAGAGGGTGTTTGTGTTGAGACTATACTTCCCTTATGTTCTCATAGTCTTTCCTTGAGCATCTTGGGTTATGGGGAATGATTTTCCATATACAGATAGTGACTGTGGCACAATTCTTTTTTTTTTTTTTTTTTTTTTTTTTGAGTTGATGCTGCCTTTTGAGCAGTTTCTCTCTAAACATGGGTGTGCTGACAGGCAACAACACAGTTCTACCTGACAGAATCCAAGAATCAAGTCTTTTGTAGGTTCACTGTTCCTTATTCCATGGATCATGTCTCACATGGAATGGAGAGGGTTCCAGTTAAGTCTCTTGAATTAGAGGAATGAGGAAGGGCAAACATGGACTTGAATGGTCATCCTCATCACACAACCCAATTCAACATCCAATACCAGGCTCATAAGGACTGAAGGAGTTGTCAATTGCATTTTAGAGGCTGAAGCATGAGTATCAGTGACAAAGGGTGCTGTGGGATGTTCTGTATGTCACATGTGTTGCTTTGATTGGTTAATAAATAAAACACTGATTGGCCAGTAGCCAAGTAGGAAGTATAGGTGGGACAAGCAGAGAAGAGAATTCTGGGAAGTGGAAGGCTGAGGCAGAGAGACACTGCCAGCCGCTGCCATGACAAGGGAGATGTAAGGTAATGGTAAGCCATGAGTCACATGGCAAAGTATAGATTAATAAAAATGGGTTAATTTAAGATAGAAGAAGTAGATAACAAGAAGCCTGCCACAGCCATACAGTTTGTAAGCAATATAAGTCTCTATGTGTGTGTGTTTACTTGGTTGGGTCTGAGTGGCTTCGGGACTGGCAGGTAAGAGAGACTTTTCCAGACTGTGTGCCAGGCAGGAAAACTGTAGCTACAAAAGGGTGTCTTCTCAAGCTTGCTATTCTTGTCTTCCACAGACCAGGTTTAGTCCTGGTCCTGTCTCTGGGTATCATTGATGAGGAATAGCCTGGCTAATAAATGGAAGAATTTCTAGATCAGAAGTTTCCAGAAATTTGACTGAGATTTAAGGGTCCCTATAAATAAATAAATTCATCTTGGGGGATTTGGAGTGCTAGATGGGCAGACATGTTGAACACTGTTTCTTTCTGAACTATGGGAGTTTCACAGTATGTACTGTAGACTACAAAAATAAGCTCTGTAGTGGATGGACATTAATTCAGCAGGAACTCCTCCTCTCCTTTTCATTTTGCTTTCCATGGTTTTCATCTAGATTTACTCTCTCTTCTGTGAAGTCTGGTTCTGATTGGATACCTTACAATCTGTTACTCAACCATATAATGACTATTATCCTCTAATGTGAGTGATTCAGAAAAGAAACCTTAAAAAACCTGGCAGTTCTCTGGGTGGGTGGGAGGCCTTTGGTGCAGGGACTTGAGTTAATCATGCTCCTCAATTCAGAATGCTAACATCATTTACTCTCATGTGTATGTGCAGCATTGGTGAATGTATCTACTGGGTTTCATCTCTGTTTTCCTTTCTTAGCAAGGCAAAATTGACTTCAGAAACTTTTCTCTAGAGGTATCCTACATGGGTGTAAATGCTTCTCTCAGAAGACCTAGGTTATTAAATGAAAATCTCAGTGCCAGATGTGGGAGACCTATCTAGGAGTTGTTTGTTAGGGAAGCCAGAGGCTTCCTAAACAACACAGGTTATTGCCAGTGTTCTTGATTTGCAGCATCACTAGATGGCAAGATGTTATTGCTGAAGACACCACATCTGTTGGTTATAGGATATAGAGTAATCAAACTGGAACAGACTTGGTTCTTCCTCCATGCTCCCTAGCTTTCACAATGTAGAAAGTGCTATAAAGGATTCTGGGAGAAGAAAAGTCATTAGTGTTTTTACTTAGCAGTGGACCCTGTACAGTAGAATACTAGTCTGCCAGGCAAGATATATTCACTGGTGAGATAGTGGCACGACTATCTTGCGCTTAACCAAACACTTTCTAATGGATTGCATTTGAGGTTTACTCCACAGGAGGAATTCATGCCTCATTCTATAAACTTACTCAAAAAGTCCATGGCTGTGTAGATGATAGACCCTGGGGGCAGGACACCTACTATTGTTGTTTTGTTAAATGTTCATTTTGTCAAAACATCTTCTAAACATATATGTTTATACCCCGGGGTTAGTGCTACTTTCAACCTTGGTAAGAAAGTTTCTTTTTGCAATGGGTAGTAGTTAACACAGAGATTTGTAATTTATCCAAATGCTGAGCATTAGTGACTATTGAACAGTTAACCCTAAATGGGACATCTATATCAATACCCTCCAAGATTCAGAGAATGTTGCTGAAGAGTCAAGGAGAAGTACTATGCAATGATTTTTCTGAGCAGGACACAGATGCTGTACACATCATAACAGAACAGCTAAGGTTATCTACACAAGACCTGCATGAGTTTAAGATAGTCAACATTCTGGTGTAGATGGGGATGGAGTTTGGAGGCTTCACACCTAGCTTTGGAGTTTTTTGGCAGTTGATGGCTGTTTAGTAAGGGAGAATCATTTTTCTTTGAGAGCATGCCCATGTTCTGATGGATGGCTCCACACTCATGAGTATGGGGGCAGTACCAATTGGACTCAGTGGGTGTTGTGAGATATCCACTAGAGAAGACCACTTGGACATGGGTTTAAGCTAATAGAATGTCTTTATTATCAGGCAGGTGAGTACACTATGTGTTTGGTACCCCAGTGCAGTCCTGAGCCTTTATCAGGGTGAGCTTTTGAGTACAAAACCACATCCTGAGTTGACACACCTCATTTAGGAAGAATAGTTAGCTAGAAGCAGAACTACAGAAGCTAAAAAGCAAGGTTAGTCCATTTAGCTGAGTTCTAAAGTTGAATGGTATTTCCATCATGGCATCAGTTGTGCTGAGGTCTAGAGATCTACTAGTGTCTGAGGGCATATTACTTTCCCCACTGATTCTATGGGTGAGAGAACCATAGACTTATCTAGGGGCAGAAGGTTATATTGTCTCCTTATCACTAATAATTTAACAGAATTTATTCTTTGTTTTACATAGCTAAGAAGGGAGTTGAACAAGCAGGATCCTACAGTGAGAACTACCAGCAAAAGAATGAATGGTCCAGCCATGGCCAAAAGTAGAGTAGCTTACCAGGAGGACCAGGGAACAAAAGGTTGGTACCAGTTGTCAGATTAATGATGTCTCCTTTCTCTTTTCTGAAGGTTATTTCTGACTGTGCTAAACTTTTTCTAATTACCCCTGACTGTTTGGTATAGAAGCAATAGGTTTCTCCCAGTGCCATACAGAGGCCTCCTTGTCTCATAAAGAGGAGGTCCAATCCTCTTTGATACTTAATAACAACCTCAGCTAAAAAAATCTAACTGGCTTTCCAGATGGAAAGCAGAATTTTCCCAATGGACCAGACCTATGTCTACTTGAATATTGAATTTCTTTGAGTTTGTATCCCCCATACCTAGGACTGAAGTTTCAACTACAGTGGAACCAGCAATGCCTGCCCCTATCAACAGGGAATTGAGAATGCGGACTGCTTGCAATGCATGGGGAAGCCCAGAATCTAGATTTAGGTAGGCCCTGATCTTTTCTTCATTGCATTGAACACCTGTAGTATAACATACACAAGAATGCAAAGGAGAGGGATTTCCTCCAGGCAAGCAATTAAACAGGCACCCTTCCCTTGGAAGTCTTCCAGGGTGAGTTTACATTAACTTATTCTACAGCTATTACAGTTGGAGTTGTAGCTTATTGTTTGATTAGTTCCAATTCTTCTTTTTCTTTCTTTTTTTTTAAATTTAATTTTACATATCAGCCATGGGTTCCCCTGTCCTCCCCCCTCCCGCCCCCACCTCCCTCCCAGCCCCCCCTCATTCCCATCTCCTCCAGGGCAAAGACTCCCCTGGGGATTCAGCTCAATCTGGTAGATTCAGTCCAGGCAGGTCCAGTCCCCTCCTTCCAGGCTGAGCAAAGTGTCCCCACATAAGCTCCAGGTTCCAAACTCATGCACTAAAGACAGGTCTGGGTCCCACTGCCTGGGTGTCTCCCAAACAGTTCAAGCTATTCAATTGTCTTACTTATCTAGAGGGTCTGATCCAGTTGGGGGCTCCACAGCTTTTGGTTCATAGTTCATGTGTTTCCATTCGTTTGGCTATTTGTCCCTGTGCTTTTTCCGGTCTTGGTCTCAACAGTTAACGCTCTTACAGTTCCTCCTCTTTCTCGACAATTGGAGTCCTGGAGCTCCACCTGTGTCCTGGCCGAGGATCTCTGCATCCACTTCCATCAGGTATTGGATGAGAGTTCCAGCATGACAGTTAGGGTGTTTGGCCATCCAATCACCAGATTAAGTCATTTCTGGCTTTCTGCCAGTAGTCCACAGTGGAGGTATCATTGTGGATTTCTGGGGACCTCTCTAGCACTTTGCTTCTTCCTATTCTCATGTGGTCTTCATTTATCATGGTCTGTTATTCCTTGTTCTCCCTTTCTGTTCTTGATCCAGCTGGGATCTCCTGCTCCCCTGAGCTCTCTTTCCCTCGAACCTTGCCCTTCATTACCCCCACTCACATCCAGGTTGTTCATGTAGATCTCACCCATTTCTCTGTCATTGGGCAATCCCTGTGTCTTTCTTAGGGTCCTGTTTTCTAGGTAGCCTCCCTGGAGTAGTGTAGCAGTCTAGTCATCTTTGTTTTACGTCCAGTATCCTCCTATGAGTGAGTACATACCATGTTTGTCTTTCTGAGTCTGGGTTACCTCACTCAGGATGACTTCTTCTAGATCCATCTATTTGCCTGCAAACCTCATCATGTCATTGCTTTTCTCTGCAGAGCAAAGGACACAGTCAACAAGACAAAGCAACAGCTGACAGAATGGGAAAAGGTCTTCACCAACCCCACATCTGACAGAGGGCTGATATCCAGAATATATAAAGAACTCCAGAAATTAGACACCAAAATGCCCAACAGTCCAATTAAAAAATGGGCTATAGAACTAAACAGAGAATTCTCAACGGAGGAAGCTCAAATGGCTGAAAGACATTTAAGGAATTGCTCAACATCCCTAATTATCCAGGAAATGCAAATCAAAATGACTCTGAGATACCACCTTATACCTGTCAGAGTGGCTAAGATCAAAAACACTGAAGACAGCTTATGCTGGAGAGGATGTGGAGTAAGGGGAACTCTCCTCCACTGCTGGTGGGAATGCAAGCTTGTACAGCCACTTTGGAAATCAATATGGCGCTTCCTTAGAAAATTGGGAATCCATCTCCCCCAAGACTCAGCTATACCACTCTTGGACATATACCTAAGGACTGCTCAATCATACCACAAGGGCATTTGCTCAGCTATGTTCATATCAGCATTGTTTGTAATAGCCAGAACCTGGAAAAAACCTACATGCCCATCAACTGAAGAATGGATAAAGAAAATGTGGTACATACACACAATGGAGTACTACTCAGCAGAGATTCGTTCCAATTCTAATATAATATGTGGCTTGGGGTCAAGGCACAGCCAACAATCCCAACCTGTGTCAGGTTGAAAAAAAAAATATATATATATATATATATTCTAGCATCCCAAACACTAAGAGCCTGCCTTCCACTGCCCCTTTTATCTTTGAGGTTACCAGATTACCAGAGTAATTTCTGGGGAAATGGGAGTTTAGGGGCTTGCCACATTAGGAGGCTTGTATTTCAGGGATACCAAGATGGGTTGGTTTGGGCTGATTGTCCTGATTAGTCTAGAAACATGTTTCTTTTGAATGGCAAATTTGCTATTTGGATATAGACCATTAAAGTTTAACCTGACTCCCAGGTTCTACCAGTTTCTTAAAAATGACCTTTGGCTCCCTGCCAGACCCTAACCTTTATGGATATGGAATTGCTTTGCCTGTGACCATAGGTAGATGATGATGGTTTCCTTTATAGGTCTATGAAGGGATTAGCATGCCCCAGGAGGACTCATCTTTACAAGCCCACTGAGCACAATGACATTCACCTGACTTCTGGGAGCTTAAGGGGCATCAGCTGGGCAGGAATCGTATTGGATAGATTGGAGCCCTTTTTCTTTACCAGTGGACCAACAGCCCTAGGGGTATGCTGTTCCTCAGGAACAATAGAGCCATCCCCCAGTAGCTTCTGGATGCAATACTTTGCAGAAATCTACCTGGAAGGTGGGCGGGATCTCAGTGGCTATGAGATCCCCGATTTTAGTCTTTTTAAATTTTCAAACCCAAGTGTTGTTTGAACTTTGGCAGTGACTGTGCCCTAATCTACTGCTATTTCAACCAGCAACTGCAACTCCTCAGTTACTGGCCTGCTTCCCTAGCAGCAGCCTGGCCACTTTATTTTAAAACCGAAACCTCTGTCATTCCAAGGCTGGGGTGAAAACCTGAGAGCTCAGAGAGGCTGAGTCACAAAGAGCTAGCCTTCCGTCCTTGTTGTTGTCTCCAGAAAGCTGGTGCTTCCATTCTGCCAAACTAGAAAACTCCTGCCACTTCAAACCCCACCCCACTACTTCCTGTGTCTCTCTTTTTCTCCTGGATGACCTCTGGTGCTCTGTGATGACTTTCTGTCAACTAATTGTTAACTCAGCCTCCTGACTCAAGGTTAATTTTATTTAAGCAACACAAATGCGAACTCAGGCTTCACAGTGTGATTGAATATCCCCCAACACCCAAGGTCCTGGCTTATGGGGGTTTGGGGCCTCTTCCATGAGAAGATGAAAACGCCAGATGGGACAAACAGTGTCAGTCTTGTCTTTTGGGGCTGGAGGACCTGGTGACAATGGCTACTATCTCTGTAGCCTCCCTCAGCTGTGTGTAATGGTCCGAGGGTGACCCTGGCAACCTTCACTGCTGTATGGGTGGTGAGGGCCACAGCATGTGGGTGTTTTCCTCTTGGTTCCAGATGTTTGGTCAGGATCCTCTTTACCTACAAAGGCCACCAGGCTGGAACCTGTGGGCAGGCAAGGACACAGCCTCTCAAACTCTTTGATGAATTGTCCTCTGGGTCTGTTGCAGAGCCTGTAATGACTTAAGGAATGAATGGATGGTTAGTAACTTTTGCCTTAGGAACATATTGATCAACCTGCCCCTTAGGAAAGCAAAAGGTAGGAGGCTGGCCCAATTTTCACTGGTCAAGGACATATTTAGTTTACTTTTTCTGAGTTTTGTGGCCTCTAGGCACAATTTAGTTTCCAACCAACTCTTAGTACCTTTGTCAGATTTAGGAAAACTTTGGCCATGAAGGCCAGGCAACTGTGAGATCCCAGGGAGATGGGCAACTGAAATCTGGGATTTTTTTTTTTTTTTTTAAATCTGGACCTGAGCAACTCAGCAGCTTTGGCTGCCTCTAGATGGGTGGCCTGGTGGACTCTGGCGACCATCTATCTTCTCATAACAGAAGAGAATACAGGTCTCTCATCTGGCAAGAACCATCACCTGTTAGCCTTCTGTTTGGCATCTTCCCTTTTGCCCACTTGATTTATTTGTGCATAGGTTGGGCTTTGGAGCAATTCAGGTGTGGGTAGAGTAACTGAGATCTGGAGAGGCCCAAGTGGTTCTGGGGCCTCCTGGCAACTGCCTAGATTTCTGCTGCTCTGTTTCCTTGGGACCAGGGGATCCCCCTTCTGACACATGTTGCTGTGGACAATAACTACTTCTTTGGCAGCTTCTGTTAGGGCCAGGAATCTTTCTTTGTTTTCATTTCCTTTGCAGCTTAGGTGAGGAGCCCCCTCTCTCCACAGAGGGCCCCATGGACATGGTCTACGGCATATGCATACTGATTGTGTACACAGAGATGGTTTGCCCTATTCCTACCAAAGTACCTTGGTTGGGGCCAGAAGCTCAGCCCTTTGTGCTGAAGTCCCTTCCTTGGCTGAGAGACTGGACCCACATTGTCTTGTTCAAGGTGATAACTATGGCTTCAGGAATATCTGGTTCTATCTTGAACAAAACTCTTCCTATTTTGTACCTCTTCAGTTCTGATGGATTGGACTGCATCAATCACTTTCAGGTAGTGTAGACTTTGGTGGCATCAGCCCCAGAGTGGAGGAGTGGAGATGCAGTGGCTGTCTTTGCAGGGGCAGCAGCAGCTGGAGCTGGAGCGGAAACTTCTTGAGTCCATCTTTCACAGTGGCCATAAGCAGCTTCTGCACTATCAGTGCCTGCTTGGGAGCTCCTTCTGTTCAGAGCCGGAGGGGCTGGGGCTGGGACAGTACCCTGAAACATCTCTCCTCATGAGGAGGGTGCCTGGGACCCTGTTTGTATCCACTACAACATCATGGAATCATAGCCTGGTCTGTCCCATCTGGTCCTTTGAGTCTGATGACCCTAACTGGTTTGCTGTCTTGGAGTGGTTCTAATGGGTTATCATCTAGCAGCAGGCTGGCTAGGCTGAAGGCTGAAGTTTTACAGAATTGGATATGGTTTATGTCTTCTTTCAACCAATGATCTGTATCAATGGAAAAGTCAGACACTGGTGTCTCTCCAGAGAAAGCCACTGGTCAACACTGGGAAACTGCTTAGTGTGACCAGTCTCCCAGTCACTTTCTTCCAGATGGCCTAAACCCTCATGAGGCTCCTCAACTCCAAGAGAGGGGCAAATGATTTCACATTAGGTCCAGAGTTTTCCATATGAGGACTAGCCATCACATCTGTTCTCATTGGCAATCAACACCCCCCCACCCCCACCCCTTGGGCTGCAGCAAACTTCACCATGGTCCACAGTGGCCCCCTCCAGCTGTTGCAGCTGGCATAACCATAGCAATAGCAGCAGTTGCTGGCACTGCAGCCACTGGCACTGGAGGAAAGCAGGGGTGGGAGGATGGCACAGCCCATGAGCCTGCAGGAAATCATGCAACATCTCAGGGAAGCTCACTCCCCCTTCCATTTTAAATCGGTTTGTCCAACCAACAGAACTGACAGAAACACACAAACAGACACATAGTCAAGAAAACCAGGGTGGCCACTATATATTCATACATCCAAACAGACCAGGGAAGTCCAGTGCCATCTCACATGGATCCTGGATGCTGGATCAGTGGTTATGACTATCCTGACTCTCCTTTGTGTCCTAAACAGAAGGTACCATAACTAGACTTACCTCTGGAAGTGACAGACCAGATAACTTTTGATTTTGTTCCCTTTTGGGCTGGAAGTGTCAGATTCTTCAGAAGCATCAGTCAGCAATTGATCAAAGGGAGTCCTGGGACCCTGTAACACACCAGGTTGTGCACCTCCTAAGATTCCCTTGACCACTGTACTCTTAACTACTCTGAAGGGTTCTCAGACTTGAGGTCTGGTCTCTGGGGATCTCACTGGGGCCTCCAGAAATGTTGTGAGGGATCCACCAGAGAAGATTACTCAGACACAGGTTTAAGCCAATAGAAAGTCTTTATTAGGAAGCCACTGACTACACTGGGTGTTCAGGACCTCAATGCAGTCCCAAGCTTTTCTCATGGTGAGCTTTTACCCACAAAAACCACACCCTGGGTCGACACACCTCAATTATCAAGGACAGTTAACCAGAAGCAGAACTACATAAGCCAAAAAAGCAAGGTTAGTACATTTAGAGACTTTCCCAGAACTATGGATGTCAATGGCTTAGGTCTTTGTTCTATTTTTGACAGGCTTTGCTGCCTATGTGCAGGGTTCCAAGGCCTGAATGGTACTCTCACCATGGTGTCAGTTGTGCTAAGATCTGGGGGCCTGTTACATGGGTTATTAACAAAAAAGAAGAGGACATGAAAATGTGAGGGGGAATTTGTTATAGGGTATAGAGTGATTAGAAGAGGAGTTGGGGAATATGATCAAGATTGTATGCATACATGAAATTGTTAAAGAATAAATAAAAATATTTAAAAAACCTTCTCAGTTCTTTGAAACTAAAGAGACCAGCCCCAGAAACCTATAAAGCAGGGGATATTTGTGCTCTTATTGGATTCTTTTCATTTTGGGGCTTTCCAGTTCCATTATCAACATGATTTGATTCACCTATTCCAAGAAATTTACCTGCACCATTCATTTGCCAATAAGTTTATCATCTAAAGTTGAGAGTGATATAATAGCATGCTGTCTCCTCTTGGAAGGAAAATGCTTCTGTCATCTTGTTTCCATCTACACCTTTCATGACTCCTAACTTCCATTGCAATGAATTCTTCTATCATGCATTGCAGCTTTTCCAAATGTTGACTTCCAAATGCTCATAGGACAAAACACCTTAGTGTGTGATGGTGCATGCCTTTAATGCCAGCAGTTGGGGTGGAGAGAGGCAGAGGCAGGCAGGTCTCTGTGAATTCAAGACCGGCCAGGGATACACAGCAAGACTGTCCCGGAAAACAAAAACAAAAACACTATTTGTTTAGGCCTCTAGAAGCCATTGGGATACTACATAAATGTCATAAAGAGTAATCACTATTCATGCTATGACCTCAGTGATTACATTTGCAATGGATCTAGTCTACTGAGGTATATGTAGGTTTTTTTTTTTTTTTTTCCCAGTGGGTTAGGTAAGCTGTTTTGGAAGGTAAGCAGCAAACATCACTATAGTAGGGTTGCATTGCCCTATCATCAGAAAACTCATGCTTTCTTATTTGCTTTAGAGGATTAGAGGTAGAATGAAGGGATGAAGCATGATTCTTAGGGTAGAGTAGGTGTTCATACAAGGGTGGCCAATATGATACAACCCAACATTACAGCAAAGATCTGGGGCTGGGGAGCCAAAAATACCCAACGTATCATTTTAGGTGGCTGTTGGGATTCTCAAGTGCCAAGTAACCATTGAATGATGTTTTGTCAAAGTGTGGAGGAAACAGTTGAGTTTTCTGAAAACCAACTAGTGGTTTGCTTTTCAGGAATGTCTGTCAGGGATCGCAGGTACTCTAAATTGTGATGTGTTATTATCACAAAGGTCCTGCCTGGCTTTAGTGCAGGCAGCAAAATGAAATGTCTTCAGGGCTCAGAATACCCACTAGCAGAGTCACAAAACCCTGAGAACACAGAGGAGTGTGTGTGTCTGCTGTAAGGAAACAGCATTTCTGTAGAACTTGGAGTAACACTGATGAGTGGTTTTCATCTCACCCCATCTATGTGTTCTAGAAGGTCTGATTTTGTTATTTTGAAGATTTTTTTCTTTTCTACTTGCATCTTCCTTCCTCATGGCAACTCATTGTTTGGGAGAAAATGAAAAGGAAACTGTTAACAGCCTGAAAGAAGACCATGTCCTTCACTCTAGTATATCCTTCATCATCCAAAGGCCTTGAACGAAGTGAAATTCCATATGGGAAAACATTTCCACTGGTTTCTACACAGTGTCAGACAATATTGAGGAAAAAGAATTTCCTTGATTGAATCACTCACTGTTCTGTGGGGAAGTACCATGTCCTTGAGGGTAAATTGTTAAAGTAAAAACCTGTGTCCTTAAACATAGGTGGGAGATAAATCACTCCTGGACATTTTTTTCAACATCAAAAGAACTGATACTACTTATCCTGTGACAGAGAAGCATGCACAGTGGGAAGCAGAAGCTGGGAGAGAAGGTTTAAACAAAGGCTCAGTTGGCTGCCTCAACTCTCCTCTACGCAAACCTCATTTGAAGCTGTTATCTTTATGGTGTTAGTTGTTGTTATCTTTTCAAAAAATATATTTATTAAATTTTTTTTTCATTTTACATACCAACCCCAGTTCCCCCTCCTTCCCCTTCTTCTGCCTCCTCACCTTCCTCCCACTCTACCTCCATCTACTCCTTGGAGTGGGTAAGGCCTCCCATGGTAGTCAACAAAGTCTGGCCTACCAAGTTGAAGGAGAGCCTAGCCCCTCCCCATTGTATCAAGGCTGAGCAAGGTATCCCATCATAGGGAATGGGCTCTAAAAAGTCAGTTCATGCACCTAGGATAAGTCCTGGCTCTGCTGCCAGGGACCCCACTAACAGATCAAGCCATACAACTGTCACCCACCCATTTAGCGGGTCTAGTTCGGTCCCATGCAGGTTCCTGGGCTGTCAGTCTAGAGTCAGTGAGCTCCAACTAGTACCGGTCAGCTGTCTCTGTGGTTTTCCCCATCATGATCTTGACCCCTCCTCCTCCTCCTCCTCCTCCTCCTCCTTCTTCTCCTTCTTCTTGTTCTTCTTCTTCGAATGCAGAATACTGTTTATTGAAGGAGGGAGGTCTTAAATGGGAGAACTCTGGTGGGCAGAAGTTTGCTTCTGATTTTTTTTTTTTTTTTTTTTTTTAGCTGAGGATTGAGCCCCAAGACTTGTGCTTGCTAGGCCAGTGCTCTACCACTGAGCTAAATCCCCAACCCTGCTTCTGATGTTTTACAATCTTGCATTTAAGCTGTTAATGCCCAATATGCTGGATACACAGAAAAGGAGCTTCCCTTAAGCATTCAGGAGGGTGGAATCTCGCAGGGAATTAGCATAGGGATGATATCATGGTCAAGGTCAGCAAGCAATGCAACAGTTACCCAAAACGGGAGCCAGGGCCCTACAGATCCCCTCCTAGTACTAAAAAATGAGCTTCTGACTTAGGTTGCATGGGACGTCAGCAGGTCACCTTACCTGTCATGGAGATACCTGTCCAGGCCACACAGGTGTTCTGTCTTAGGTTGGTGAGTGCCCCCCAGGAATTACCCATCTCTAAATACTCGTTATCATACAGGCTCAATCATGTGAGAGCTGCAGAGTTAACTGTTGTCAAAGATCTCTAAGTGGCGCTGGGCTTGCAATCTGTGTGTTTGACATGGAAACGACCAACAGAAGTCTTAACCCACCCATAGCCAGTAGGCTAAAGGCAACTGGCCATTCCCTTCCTTAACAAGCCTTACTGCAAATTGGAGTCCTTGTAAGATGGTATCCCAAGAGCAAATGGAACTTGAGTTTGTAAATTTATAACTTTCAAAGCCAATTGAAATGTATATAACTATTGGCCTAAATTTGTCATGCCCAATAGAATGAAAGATTAATTAACTGTGGTAGCTACTTTTGCTGCCAGGATCTCCACTGTGCTAGCTGTAGTAACCAGTTATGAAATGGCAATCCCAGAAACAGTAGTAGCAGTGGTCGTCACTGTTATAACAGCATAGTTGTTGTTATCTTAAGGCACATTCTCCTCTGCTCTGGATTCTCCTTTTTTGAGAACCCTAACTGCCTTAATGGAGCTTCCTTAGGTGTCTGCTGGATGATTTGATGATATCTACTTGTCAGTCAGTCAGTCTATCTGTATATATCCTCCTCCTCCCTGCCCATGCTCCCTGGAGGTGAACTTGATTATCTTATTAGATGCACCGTGTATTTGAGATTCCTTTCCTGCCTCAATGCTGAGGTGAGAGGGGTAGGCAGCCCTTCTATATAGAAACATTTAAAGAAAGAGACAGGCAAATGTATCCATTGTAAGCTTTTTCTTTTTTAGAATTTAAGCTTATGAGTATCTATGCCCACTATATTCATAATTACAATTTAATATCTGCATACAAAAGCTATGTAAAAATCCATTTTCCCAAATATACAAATTTTCTTTTTGGATAGTTTAAAACATTTTGATCACAGATTTCAACAATTTTAGGCTGAAAAAAATATTACCAGTCTAGCAATATCACTTAACACTGTTTGCAAAACACAAATCTTCCACTGACTGTAAACCTCTCTATTCTGTACCTTTTTTTTTTCTCCTGATTCAACAGGGCATGAAACATTATGGAAAAAAGAATCATCTTCTCTGAAGAAAGCATGGAGAACTACTTTGGCTATATGATGTCAAATGACAGATGCCAAGGTCACAAAAAACAGCCAAAGGGAGGAAGTGGCATTGGGCCACACGAGTGCACGCATGCACTGACCGTCTCCCCATCAGCGCATTGGCTTGCCTACAGTCTCTTCCTGTGTCTCACGTGTGATCTCTTGAGTACTGTCCACATCCTCAGAGGAAAGACTCACATTTGATTGTCTTGTGCATAAGGTGGGTCAGCTTGAGCTGTGCAACAGAAAGCCACAATCAGCACAATATTGCTCCTGAAGGCGCATTAATTAATGTGGAAACACACTAGAAATGTGTAATTTTTCATTTGCAAACATTTATACAACACAGTAAAAATTCTACGATAAGGCCAAACCTTTTATTCCCTAGTCTTTTTTTTGTATGTGTGTGTTTTTAATGTCTTTTTTTCTGTTTTTAAAGATTAAAGTAAAATGTTTCAATTGTAAAAAATACACACCGGGCAAATCCTTACCTGGATAATAAATATCTACATCACAGTACAATAAAATTTCTTCTCTATAAAATTTAAATATGGATCAGTCTATCACTATGAAAAGAAACACTATGCTAACATTTCCACATTATTAAAATAACAGGAAATTATGAGCTTATTGTAGGACCTGATGCCATCGCCATTACAAAGGGCCAAGAGATTCAGTTGTCTGTCGTCTCTCATTTTGAGGAGGATCTGGGTTTGGTTATTCAATTAAGTTCATGAAAAAGGTTTAGCCTTACAAAACGCTGGCTACATCTCAAAAACCATAAGACTGATTTCATAATTTATGACTCATGCAGCAAAAGGTCAATATGACATGAATAGGTTTGAGTTCCTCAGAATGAGGATGTCTTACTGACAATGACATGCTCTGAAGAGGCCCAGCAGGTCATGAGGCTGGGTTGGGGAGGGCTGAGTGTGAGGAGATCAAGGCTTGGGCGCCAGCCCCGCAGGTTAATGTGCAGAGTGGAGCCAGCCTCACTCTCCCCGAGATTGCACTGGGTGGAGGTGGCACTGGGGCCACGGGCAGGGGACAGGCTGAGCTGAGGCTCCAACACACAAGCGCATCACTGAGAACTGAGGCTCATCAAGCTAGAAGAAGCTCAGAGGCGGCACATGGTGTTTTCAGCAGAATCATAGAGAATAAAAGTTGTTCTTTTTTCTTCCAGTTTCTGGAAGTTTTGCACATTGACACTGAAGTGCAAAGCACACTTGAGGGAACAAACACACGTACACACACATGTGCACACACACGTCTATTGTATGTGCACAGCCTTCTCAACCATACATTGATTTGTAAGTGAGCATCCCAGCGGGATGGGCATGTTCTCCTTGACTGGAATGTCTCCCCACAGTGGGGGAGGTATGAAAGTTCTTCCCACCACATCCACTTGATTTGAAAGTCTGGACAAAATTAGAAGAAAACGCTTTCTAAAAAGAAAAGAAAAAAAAGTTGGGAGCCAATTCCTCACAATCTAGTTTCATAAAATGGAGTTTCCCGGAGGAGGGCATGACTTTAGTCATTCTGATGATCTGTTGGTCTTGTTCCTTCTGCCAGAAGACCGAAGCTTGCATATCTTATTCAGTAGGAATGCTCAGCCTGCAGCATGCTTGCTGGAGCAGGGTCTGCCCCTTGAAGGTGAACTTTTACCGAGTGAGGATAACGTGCCGGAGCTGACTGGACGGCTGAGGATTGGGCTTGTGTCCAGTGGTGGTTAATCCCTACAGCACCCTCAATGACCCCTGGTCCAAAATCTTGCAGGTGTCTGATGTCTTTCAGAAGCCATCAGAATCAGGAAACTTCCTCAGAAACTCTTGTGTCCTAGCAGAGTGTGAGCCGGCCTCCCTCTCTCTCCTTTTGGGAGAACTTGCCTCACAGCAAGCTTGTTTTTATTGTCTGGACAGAGGTCCTCCAGAAGAGTTGACAGAACAGATGTTTAATGAAGGTTGTGGGGGAGGAGGCTGGCTACAGGCTGCCTGGGAAAGCAAACCCTGAATGGATGTTTAAACATGAATCTATGGGGCTTCTTGCTTCTATTTTAATGTCTACACCAAGTCCACAGAGAGTTCTCATTTTCTTTACCTGGGAAGTCGGTCTCAGTGCCTTAGGGATCTGGCATGCCTTCCCTCTAGGCTATTTCCACAGGCTCTGGAGACTGCACCTCTCCTCTTCCAAGGCCATTCTGCCTTCTTCTGAGTCAAACTCTTATTTTGAATAAAAGCCAGATTCATTTCTTAGTTGTAAATGGGCCTTGCCTTTTGTCTGATAAAGGCAACATATTTGAATATGAAAGGAATCTTTCAAGGACACTTCCAACCCCTTTACTGGAAGGTCATAAACAGAGAAAATCAGAGGGATTTTAGATTGACTTATTTACCCAGTTAGAAAACTGAAGCTGTGAGGTTCTAAACTGACCAGGCGGCCAAGCACAAACTAGAACTCAGGTGCTCTGACTTCCAGTGAGGCCAAGTATGTTCCAAAGTCTAATGAACGCAAGTGCGTTTCCTTACTCTTCACAGTGACTTCCTTTCCTTTGTTTTTAGGTAAGTCTGGCGGGTATGGCTTGTTTTCCCCAGTATTTCCAGGATAAGGCAGTGACAGGCAGGCAGAGGGGTAGTTCATATCTGCTATGTCAGTGAAGAATGGGGTACATTCAGTTGCATGGGTACATTCTTTGCCCATTTGTAGTAAGTTGTTACTACTTGTTTCTCAGGAACGTCTGCTGTACGCTGGTCATTGGGGGTAGGCGGCAGCCAAGGTAACTGTGTTCTTAGGCATGGTCTGCCATTGTTTATAAGGATGTCATGATGTTTAAGCTATAGAAGAATTAGTGTTTGGAGAGAGTCAAGCTGTTGAGTACCACAGACTGTAGTGGGGAGGTGAGGGGCTGGGAGAGAACTGTGAATAAAGTAAAGCTCTTCTGGATCCAAGACCAGTGAAGGCATCCTCCAGCCATTGGACAGCCTTCGCCATGATAGCCCATGAGTAGTGCACTTCCTTTGGATCAGAATATTCCTACACTATCTTGCCCAGGGATTTTTGCAAACAAGACTGGAATTTCAACATGTGTCTCTCCCTGATCAGAAGTTATAATGCATAGGGAAGTGACATCAGCCCAGCAGACCACCTGGATAAAGACCTCTGTGAGCTGGGGAAAGGACTGGTGCGGAGCCACCAAAGAGACACGGCACTCTGTAAACAGGCTTGAGCTTTGTGGAAATGGCTTGTGAATCTATGTAAGCTGTGGAGACGCCTTCCCGCGCGAGGTAATACTACTTGCATTTTGGAAACTATGCTTGTAACATTGATGGAGATTTCCCAGCTCTATGGGCATGCTGAGAAAAAGACTCTCCTTGTGGCCTCCAACCAGCAAAGTCTTCAAGTCATACTCTGTCCAACTTGAAGTAAATCACCAGGTTACAAAAGGCCACAGGAAGGAAAGCTGACTGGTTATGGTGTGGCTATTCCTGCACATTCCAAGTCATGCTGCTTGGAGAGTCAGGGTACTGGAAATGGTGAGCTCCTGGGTAGAATCTGCTTCTAACCCTTACACGATGAAAGCCACACCCAACCCGAGTGGGCCTGGGCTCTGCCAGCTTCACCCTGCGCACATCAGAACTGGATCAGGATGACTGCGGTCGTGGCGTTAAGGCTTCGTTAGTTTTCTGCAGTGCTATTTGACTTGCTTGAGTCTCTGACCAGAGACAGATGGGAGCTGGTGATGGCTGGTGCTGGTGAGATAATGCGTGTCCCCCACTCACCCTCCACTGGTGTAAACCCTTCAAAGCATTCACACTAAGGACTGGAGAACAAATTCGACAGTTACAAAGACCCACATTCAAGAGACAGTCTCCTCCCCGTCTCTGCCTTGGCAACCCACTGACTCCGGATGACCCCACCCGACAGACACAAAGCAACAAGGAAACAACAACACGAAGAGCCAGAGGTGGAATGAAATGACATCCAGTTGTGCTGCTGCTGCAGGAATGACAAGAACCTGCCCAGTCCACTTAGTCCTCGAATACTTCCAAGAACAGAGGGGGGAAGAGCTCTGTGGGGCACTCCACCTTCATGTGGAGGAAGCGGCTGGCATGGCAGGCTCCAATCATCCGCAGGTCTGTCACCTTCATCAGGAGTTTGGGCCAAAAGTGTGTCACGTGGTGCTTTCGGTAATTGATATAGTGTTCAAAGGCCAACAGGAAACTGTCTTGGTATTTCTCAATTCTCTCAACACAGGCCAGCCCTGGGCGATCTGAGGTAGGAAGAAGATAGACGTGAGTTCAGAGGTGGAAGGAGGGAGCTTGTCTGACTCAGTTGCAGATCTGGGGAATTCACTGCTTCTAGCATTGAGTGAGTATGTGGCATGGGCTGTAGAATACCAGGGACCAAGGTGACAGATGAAATGGATAGCTCTGGTGGGGGTGGGGTGCAGTGTTGAGAGGGACAGTTCTGGGGGCGTGGGGTGCAGTGTTGAGAGGGACAGGTCTGGGGGGGTGGGGTGCAGTGTTGAGATGGAAGGTCTGGGGGGTGGGGTGCAGTGTTGAGATGGACATGTCTGGGGGCGTGGGGTGCAGTGTTGAGATGGACAGGTCTGGGGGGGTGGGGTGCAGTGTTGAGATGGACAGGTCTGGGGGGGTGGGGTGCAGTGTTGAGATGGAAGGTCTGGGGGGGTGGGGTGCAGTGTTGAGATGGAAGGTCTGGGGGGGTGGGGTGCAGTGTTGAGATGGACAGGTCGGGGGGGTGGGGTGCAGTGTTGAGATGGACAGGTCTGGGGGGTGGGGTGCAGTGTTGAGATGGACAGGTCTGGGGGGTGGGGTGCAGTGTTGAGATGGACAGGTCTGGGGGGATGGGGTGCAGTGTTGAGATGGAAGGTCTGGGGGGGTGTGCAGTGTTGAGATGGAAGGTCTGGGGGGTGTGTGCAGTGTTGAGATGGAAGGTCTGGGGGGTGGGGTGCAGTGTGAGATGGAAGGTCTGGGGGGGTGGGGTGCAGTGTTGAGAGGGACAGGTCTGGGGGGGTGGGGTGCAGTGTTGAGATGGAAGGTCTGGGGGGTGGGGTGCAGTGTTGAGATGGACAGGTCTGGGGGGGTGGGGTGCAGTGTTGAGATGGAAGGTCTGGGGGGGTGGGGTGCAGTGTTGAGATGGACAGGTCTGGGGGGGTGGGGTGCAGTGTTGAGATGGACAGGTCTGGGGGGGTGGGGTGCAGTGTTGAGATGGAAGGTCTGGGGGGGTGGGGTGCAGTGTTGAGATGGACAGGTCTGGGGGGATGGGGTGCAGTGTTGAGATGGACAGGTCTGGGGGGTGGGGTGCAGTGTTGAGATGGAAGGTCTGGGGGGGGTGCAGTGTTGAGATGGAAGGTCTGGGGGGTGTGTGCAGTGTTGAGATGGAAGGTCTGGGGTGTGTGTGCAGTGTTGAGATGGAAGGTCTGGGGGGTGTGTGTAGTGTTGAGATGGAAGGTCTGGGGGGTGGGGTGCAGTGTTGAGATGGAAGGTCGGGGGGGGGGGGTGCAGTGTTGAGATGGAAGGTCTGGGGAGGTTGGGTGCAGTGTTGAGATGAGTAGACCTGGGGGGGTGGGGTGCAGTGTTGAGATGGAAGGTCTGGGGGGGTGGGGTGCAGTGTTGAGATGAGTAGATCTGGGTGGGGTGGGGTGTGGCTTTACTTCCGGGCAGCCACACAGTGAACAATTTCCTTGACCCCGTGCTTCCTGCCATGATGCACTTCCTCATCACAGGCCTGAAAGCAGTGGAGCCAAGCTCCTGTGGACACAGCCCTCTACAACCATGAGCCAAGGTACAACTTCCATCCCTCTATTGGTTTCTGGAATGTTGTATCATAGTGATATAAAACTGACACAGCTGCCGTCCCCACCAGTTCTCTTCCACTGTTGACTTATTCTATTGAAATAGCTTATTATACAGTAATAAAATCCATTTTCATAAACAGATGATAACTATAAAACAAATGCATTGAGAAAAACTTATTAAATAATAAAAGGTTTTTTATTAAAGGCAAAGGTGTGTCCTTGAACACTTTTTTTTGTTAAAAACAGGGTAGCAAGGATTGGTAGCAAGTGTTACAGTCAGACTAGCATCATACTCTCTCTCTCTCTTCTCTCTCTCTCTCTGACTTGTTTAGGGCATACAGTCAGAAGAAATTACAGAAAAAATAGCTTTCTCTCTATGTAAGTCAACATTATTTAAAAGTATCTTCGTACCACTAATGACTTAGCTAAAACTTGCTTCATTCCCTCCATGAATACAGTTCCCACATGCGTTCCATCTCCATTTTAATGGGTCACTCTAGAGAGAGGCTGTATTACAAAGGCAGCCCATAGAGAGGCTCCAAATGAATTTTGTTTCTCTGAATACTCTATTCCCTGAAGGACTCAGGGTCAAGTGACCTCTGGTTGTAGCCTGGACACCAGCTGTGCAGTTCTCCCACTGTGTGAACTTTCTCCAGACGGGTGCCAATCTCGTGAGCCACGAATGTCCTTGTAGAATAAGTCTGGGAGCGATAATTTTATGTTGCATATGGAATCACATGAGACAACACTGAATTTGCAGGAATCTATTGGTTAAAAGCAAGTCACAGGAAAGGGGGTCACACAGCAGATACTGGGAAAACAGAGTCCCCTGAAGTCTTTCCAAAGTCACCAAGAGAGTTCAGTGTGCCATTCTGTCTATATTTGAAAATTTCCACAAAATAAGTTTCAATATTATTGCTTTTTAAATATCTTCCATATATATACTTTATGTAGGAAATGAATTTCTAGGTCAGCTTAAAAATACTTAGCAAGCTTCAACTCAATAAAGAATTTTCAAGGTGTCTGTGACCTGGGTTTTGTGGCTGTGTTTAGCCACATATCCAATAAACCTTTTTTAGAGTCTACTGGGCACTGGTTAGACACATCTATAACCTCAAAGTATAGCTAGACCAGAGGGAGCTGTGGGTAAGTTAAGCAGATAGACAGAACAGAATGACAAAATGTTCTGAAATGCAGAGGCTGACCTGAAGTCATTTTCTGTATTTCAAGACTGGCTTCCCTTCACAATGCAGTGTACTTTGCATTTATTTATCATGACATAAATAAAAAGAGGAGAGTGTCAGCTCTGTCATTAAACCTCCACTGTTGGGAGCTGGAGTTCTGACAGGCAGCTGAGCTTGGTTAAAAAGATGCTGGTAGGTTAAAGACAGCATCATGTCCTCCTGGCCAGGTAAGGTGAGGGAGCATGTTGAGTGGGGGCTGGAGCTGGGACAAGCTGGCAAATAAAAAGTGGCAGAAGGGGCGCCCTGGGACTTAAGTCTGGGGGGCTTCTGCTTTTATGTGCTTGAAGGCCTCTCTCTTGGGACCCAGCAGCTTGTAAGAAGTCTGAGTATGCTTGCAGAGGAAAGGCTGCTAGGAGAAGCTTCTGCAGTCATGTTCCACATCTCAGCTCCAGCTCTGCCTATCTTGGATGTCTTAAGCACTCGGCTTGGGTGTGCTGTACAGTAAGAGGGAACTAAAACTTGAGCCATGTGTTCCACAGGATGGTGCTGTCACTCACAGCCATATTTAGCACAGGTAAAGCCAGAAGCAAGCAGGGGTGGATGAGTAGTCTGCCCAAAGGGGATCATTTTATAGGCTTTCCATTGCCCCTGCCTGCACTTTCTCTATCTGAACTGGGCACTGTGCCAAGATTTACACTGTGCCTTAGCTAATCTTCACAGTAATACAGCGACGTAAATATTCTAATTTCAATTTTATTTAGAGACTATGCCAACTCAGGCAGCTGGATGATAACATGCTGGTTGGGGCTTAATATGAATGTTTTGTGGGTGAGGTGGGCATCTGAAGCTAGCTCTGTCAGAATCCAAGGCCAACAGAACAAATACTTCTGAAATAATACAGTTACGTCTGTTTCCATAAATGGTTTCAAAGAACATCGGAGTGAGAGGCCAGTGTGGGATCTGTAGTAAGTTTCAGGTCCGCCAGAGCTATACAGCATCAGACTTTTGACATTCTACATTCAGTTCCCTGCCACTGACCCCTCTTGCTGAAGGAGAGCTAGCTAAGACTCTAAAGCTGAGGGGAGACAGACAACCCATTAAAAGATCCGAGTTAGCACCAGGCCCCAGAAGCTCTTTTTACATCCACTCACCTGAAGACATCAGTAGGACGGCCTGAAGCAGGGCAACTTCCGTGTCATCCAGGTTGAAAGAGGACAGAGACATGCCCAGGTCAAAGATGGCATCCGACACTACCCCAAGACCCCCATTTTTAAGCTGGCCCCGTGTCACTGCCATTTCCCCATTCAAGGTCAGAGTCTCGCTCTCTGGGTCATAGCGCACAGCAGCTCGAAGGGACATGATCTCCATGCAGCAGCCTTTGAGGAGGATGATCTGGTCTTCACAGGGCAGCTGCAAAGAAGCAGGCACTTCAGCACAGAACAAGAAGACAAGGGCCAGCCATGGTGCTGGCAAAGCAAAAGAATAGCCTCTGTGACCAACCTGTCTGCATTCTCTGAGCCTTCATACTCTACCTGGGGGGTGCTTACAACCATCTTTTTATTGGTTTGTTTTGAGACTGTCTCCCTGTGGAGTGCTGGCTGGCTTGGAACTCACTGTGTAGACTAAACTGGCCTCAAACCTGTGGCAGTCCTCCTGCCTCTGCCTCTTGAATACTGGGACTGACTACAGGTATGTAAAATTATGTTCAGACTTCAACTGCTGTAAAAAAATGTATATGAGTGTTTTTCTTGCATGTGAACCGGAAGAGGTCATTGGATCCCCTAGAGGTATAGATGATTGTGAGTTGTCACATGGATGCTGGGACTTGTGCCTGGGTCCTCTGGGAATGCAGCCAATGTTCTTGACTGCTGAGTCTCCAGCCCTGCCAACCCCTATTTTTAAAACCCCCAAACTGATTAATCTCAGCAGTTTACATTTCTTTTACCACAGGTCTCCGACTGGCATTACAGTCACACAGAAGAACCTCTGCTAGCCACCCCTTTGTTTGGGAGTTTGTACTGTAGTGTACTTGAAAGTGGCCCTGAGCTCGGTTCATGCCTCATCTTTTTCATCATTGGGTAGCTCCAAAATTACCTGCTGATTCTGCACAGCTAACAGCTGTGCTTTTCTGTTTTTTGAAGGAAATTTGCTTCCAAGTGTCTCAAGAGGTGCAAAACTAGAAGGCTGAAGCCAGATGGAATGACCAAGGCGACCCAGAGACATACAAGCTTTGCTCAAGGTAACCAGCAACTCAAGGGCAGAGGTGAAGCCAGAATTTGGATGTCATGACTCCCATGTTTCTATTCTTGGGGACAGATACCAGAGTCAATGGACAAGCAAGGTCTTTTTGCTCAGATTTCAGGGCCATTTGGAGTTCATTAGGTTGCCATGTTAATCAGAGTTTATGATAATGGGCTAAATCAACTTTGTAGCACAACTCTGCGAGGCAGAATAGTGAAAGTAAAAATTTGTTTTCTGGGGTTGGCGAGAAAGTTCAAGAAGAACTCAATGTCGAATCATTTGAAAGGGTCTGAGTAACTGTTACAACTTGGGTTTCATGCCAAGATTTACACAGCCATTTTAGTTAAACTTCACAGAAATACAGTAAGGGACATTCTGGTTCCATTCATGCACGTGAAAAACAGGCATTCAAAGTGTACCATGCTAGTGTGTGGGTGGCACAGGGATGTTTTGTAGATGAGGCTGGGGTTTGAAACTAGCTCTGTCACAATTTAAGGCCAACACACACTTCTCAATTCCTAGGCTATGGTGAAATTTCCATAAACAATGAATGTATAAATGTCACATGTCTAAGTCTTCCATGAAACTGGTACAGCCTCTTTTCAGAGATGGGAACTTGTTGTGGAATACTAGTTGAAGATACGTTACATTCCTTTATGCTGTGGAATATCTGTTTAATGATGTAAAGATGTGTTGCACTCTTTTATGCTGCATTTGTTTAACTCTGTGAAGCTATGCTACTTTGCCTGTCTAAAACCTGATTGGTCTAATAGAGAGATGAATGGCCAATAGCAAGACAGTTGAGAGAAATAGGTGGGGCTGCCAGACAGAGAGAATAAATAGGAGGAGAATAAGAAGAGGAGGAGAGAAAAAAAGAGCAGAGGAAGATGTCAGGGGCCACCCAGCAACACAGCATTCAATGGAGTAAGAAGGAAAGAAAGAGACATAGAATAAAGCAAGGTAAAAGCCTAAGGCAAAAGGTAGACAGGATAATTTAAGTTAAGAAAAGCTGGCTAGAAACAAGCCAAGCTAAAGCTGGACATTCATAAGTAAGAATAAGTCTCCATGTAGTTATTTGGGAGCTGGGTGGCAGGCCTCCAAAGAGTGAAAAGTGAAAACAACAACAACAACAACAACAACAACAACAACAAACTACAGGAACTCTTGACTAGTCCAGTTTAGGTTACTGTATGAAATTAAAAACAAACCTACAATCCCACTGAGCTGTGTGGAAGACACTGAGCAGTCCACACTCCTGTTCACTACTCAAGTTACGATACCATTTCAACTTTAAACTGCTTATATTTCTCTACCAGAAAAGGGATCCATGCCTATCAATTCTGTTAGTGTACTCAGTGACTTGTTTTTGTTTAGGTCTTGACTTGTACTCCTAATTATATCCTTGAATTCCTGGTTCAAGAGGGAGTTGGAAGTGGGAAGGCTGAGCTTGGTTACAGACAGCAGCAGGGCAGGCTGGAGAGAGCGGAGTAGAATCCATTTCAACTCCTCCAGGATTCTTTGTGTGATCCTCAGGTGCAGCCTGTGAGTCCTACCTCCATGTTTTCCAAGTTCCCAGGTGATGCTCACACTAAGTACTGAGCCCACTCTTGAGAAGAACCATTCAGCAGTAATATGAAATCTCTCTCTTCACCTTTCCCTCCCCTTCCTGCCCTCCATCCCTCCACTCTTTCCTTCTTTTCTTATTTTGGAACATGGTCTTACAGAGTCTAAGTTGACCTCAAACCCCCTATGTAGCTGACGATGAACCCAAACTTTGGATGCCCTTGCCTCTGTTTCCTGGGTATGTACCACTGTGCTTAGTTGATGTGCTGGGGGATCAACCCAGAACTATGTAAACACTCTACCAGAAAAGCCACACACATCTCCATTCTCCAGCATTGCAAAATTTCTAATTAGATAAAACCCAGTTATTTTCTTTTACATGTTATGAAGTCTGTGAACTTGGGCTGGCTAGCAACCCTTACAGATAAAGTGCTAAAGACTGGTTCAAATGATAGCAGCCAAGGAAGCATTTGCAAAGCATCATCAGTGGTTTAGAAACTGGTCCAGATGCCTTAGAGAGGTCTGCAGGATTCTGGTGAGATCTGAAAGGATGTGGGCAAACATCTCAGAGGCACTTGCCATATGCTCTCTGTGTGAGAATGCTCCAACAGTGGCCTGACAGGCAGTCACAGGGCCTCAGTCTTGCTGTCTCCTTAGAAGATCACCTGGCTGATGGGAACAGATGACACACTTCAGCAGGGGTTCCTGAGGCAGCTTTGCTGACAGCTCCCACAAAGCCCTGGGGGACTACGAGCCATGTTGGGTGGTTGGCAGGATCTTAGCAGAATGAGGACTACAGTTCAAATGGCAGATGCATTAAACTGCCTCTGCCAAGAGACCACCCTCGATAACCATGGGGAGCTCAGAGCCCACCAAGTTCATCATCCGCTTTTGGGCTTCTGAGAGGATGAAAGTCCAGCAGAAGCCTAGAAGACCTGAATGCTTATAACATGCTGTAAAAATGATTTTTTCTTTTCTTCTTCTTCTTCTTTTTCTTCTTCTTCTTTTTCTTCTTTTTCTTCTTCTTCTTCTTCTTCTTCTTCTTCTTCTTCTTCTTCTTCTTCTTCTTCTTCTTCTTCTTCTTCTTCTTCTTCTTCTTCTTTTCTTCTTCTTCTTCTTCTTCTTCTTCTTCTTCTTCTTCTTCTTCTTCTTCTTCTTCTTCTTCTTTTGAAAATTTGAGATGAAAACATGCCAGCATTGAAAGAGATGGAATCCTGATGGGGAAATATGTTATGTTTCTGAAAGGAACTTGGAAGAGTAAGCTAGCTATAGTCCTGGCTTGGAAAGTTCCAAGCAGCGTTTTACCCACAGCACTGAGTTAAGTGCATGCCAGTTGCTGTGGGTGGAGGTAGATTCTTCCTTCCCTTCTTCATAAATTATCTCGAATATCTCTTCAGTGATTTATACAAATTTTATATTAAAAATTTAACATTAAAATTTCTGGTGGTCGTTGGAAGAGCGCTTGCTATGTGACTGGCAGGCTAGCTTGAGGTGGCAAACTTAATTTTTTATTTTTATTTTATGTGCATTGGTATTTTGCCTGTATGTGTGTCTGTGTGAGGGTGTTGGATCACATGGACCTGGAGTTACAGAAGTTGTGAGCTGCCATATGGGTGCTAGGAATTGAACCCAGGGCCTCTGGAAGAGCCACCAGTGCTATTAAGCCATCTCACTAGCCCCAAAGTGGCAAACTTAAACTCAAAAATTCCTTTAGCCTCTATGAGCTGTAGCCAATCCCCCAACACACACACACACACACACACACACACACACACACACACACACACACACACAGAGTCCCCTACACATGGTGGTGGGGAGAGAGAGAGAGAGAGAGAGAGAGAGAGAGAGAGAGAGAGAGAGAGAAACCAAGAACAGAGAACTAGCCAAACAATTGAAAAGGGCAGTGGCAGAGTCAGTGAGAGCAAGGGGAGACAGGTTCCTGGAGGACAGGCACATGCTGAAGACCTCAAGAAGTGAAAGAACTCTCTGGTCCTTCAGCTGTATACCTGGGACTTGCCCTTAGGAATGAGCACCGTGAACAGGGTGTGGTCATAAGAATGTTTACTGTGGCCTGTTTTATTAGTGGAAAAATGGAAATGGATGGCAGGTCTAATAATAATGAGCCCAAATGATGGTGGAGCAGATTTTTGGAATGCCATGTGACCATCAAAGTCACCTTGTAAAAGGATTTGTAAATGATATCCTACCATTGAGAATAACCTGATATTCTGGGCTGCATGGGTCACAGTGTTTCTAATTCTTGGTGCTTATTATGGGGTTCATTTTGTTCATGAGATGTATCCTTATAGCTGGGTCTCTTATAAAACGTTAAAGAGCAGTTTTAATAAGTCAAAAGTAGGTCTTGGTGTATTAGCAAATTTTATATTTCATATATGTGTATGTGTATGCATGCATGTGTAAATCTGTGTATAGCAGATGAACATCTGCTTCTAACTGTGGGCAAGTGCTATTTTGTGGCTATAGATTATCACTGTTAACTTTAACTGTAAGGGTGATACAGCTGAGAGTCACCTGCAAAGAGACTCAACTGAGTATCCATCCTTATCTGGTTGGTTTGTGGGCATGTCTGTGAGGGATGTTTTGATTGTTATCTGACAGAGGAGGGCCCAGCCCACTGTGGGCAGCACCATTCTCTAGGCAGGTGGTCTTGGCCTTATATAGCAACTAGTTAAGTATGAGCCTGTGAGTGAAACAGTAAGCAGTGTTCCTTCTTGGTTCCTGGCTTCAAGTTCCTGCCCTGACTTTCCTCAGTGACGGACTGTGACCTAGAAGTGTACGTCAAATAATCCATTTCTTCCCCCAAGTTTCTTTTGATCATGTTCATCACAGCAACTGAAAGGAACAGGTACTATTTTTGTCCATCCTCTAGAATGTTCATAAATGTTACTTTAAAAATGTCAAAGGTCAGAAGGAGGCAAATGCTTTCTTTGTCTCAGTTCCTATCCTTAGGCCACCGCTCTGTCCTTCTGGGTCTGGCTTCTATGGACATTCAAAAATAGGCAATAAGAAATTTTCCCATCCATTATCTGAGGTCACTCTCACTCCAGCTGGGTTGGCCTTACTGCAAACTCACAACATAGATGAGCTGTAGAAGGGGCACAGATTAAGTTCAAACCTTGGCAACCTACTCCATAAGCTAATTTTGTCTCTCTCCCAGTATTGGCTGAAGGCACAATTGGAGGACCAGCCTTTCTTTTCTTTTGACAGTACTGGGGATAGATCCTAGGTCAGGCATCCAAGGCAAATGCTTTACCACTGAGCTGTAGCCCTGCAGGCATTCTTATTTTACAAGGACTCTGCTTTCCTACCATGAAGTTCTGCTGATTAGTGTTACACGCTATCATGCATTCTTGGTAATCAATGGAAGAGCCATTTTCTCACCTCACAAAACATGGGCAACTTTTTGGCAAAATCCACCACTCTGGTGATTGCTGGTGTGATGATTTTTGTAAAATGGCTGAAGGCTTCCAGGTCAACCTTGCCACCTTCTGGGGCGTTCACAATGGGTGCTTGTCCAATGTCTTCTGGCTGAGGAGGAAAAGTGAGAACAATTTCAGCAAAGCTGGAGAAACCTTGGCTTAGCACAGCCCTCATGTGGCAGGGAGACAGGATCTGTCACTTCCAGTGGCACCTGTATGTTGACAAAGTGAATAACATCATTTATATCTCTGAGCAAATGCAAATGACTTGGCTATTGTTTCAATAGGCCACCAGGGATGACATTCACAGGCTTGGTGAGGGAGAGAGAAGGGGGTGGGGGAGGAGAGAGAGAAGGCAGGGAGAAAGAGGTAGAGGAAGAAGGAAGCATGGTAGGGATCTGGGTTGTTCTGCTGGCACCAGGGGTCATCCTTAGGTGGGAATTCTAGGTCACTGGAATGGCACAATGGTTGTGCTGGGAAGTGAGGACAGAAATGGCGGCACACAATGGTGAGCCCTAGCAAACTCTAGGGGCCCACATTCTTGCTTCTGACTCAGTGCCTAGAGCTCAAGTTACTTCCCCTGGGGTCTCCTGGACTCCAGTTTGAGGTAGCTTCACCTGATCACTGATGGGGGACTATCTCTTAGCCCACTGTAGGGAACTGAGTTGTATAAGCTGGGCAAACCTTAGGGCAGGGTGGGACATTGCTTATCTCTAATGTTCCCAGAGTTCTTCTTTGCTGTTTACTTGTTCAGAGACAACCCATGGCTGAGCTTCTCAGAGTAGAAAATGAAATGGCTGTCACTTGGGGATGCTCTCAGGTACTCCCTGGACCTGATTGTTCAGAAGCATGGTTTCAGCCTGGCCCAGGTGACTTGTGCATGGTAGACTTCCCTACACCCACAAGTCATCCAGATCCTCAGTGTGCATCCTGTCACCCCCTTTAGGGTATCTTGTGCTGTCCCTGTACTTACGTGAGGACAAGACTCCTCAGTGCCCCTTCTTGTCTCTGTGACATTAATAACCACCATTTATGAGTGGCCCAACAGCACACTGATGCCAGCCTCCACTTTTCTATCCCATGTGGCTCACAGAAGTCCAGGCTTTGGGAAGAGTCCAAAAGCAGGCAAGGGAAACAGCTCTATAACATTTGTCACTTTCTGATGCTTGGAAACAGATGGTCTTTCCAGCATTCTCAAGAAATTTTTTTGAGTGCCACCAAAGAAATCAGAGACTCATGGTTGTGGGATGGTAGCCATCTTTGTCTAATGCTACAGTGATGGATGCAAAGAAGTCATGGTTTCTCCAAGACAGCAAGTGGTGGGAATGGGGAGTGGGTGCCTGTAAGTGGTGCAGAATTACCCTCCCCTATTTGTGAAGTAGTCACACCATCAGTGCCCTCTGCCTGAGGTAAGACTCTGTGGAGTAGTCACACCAACTGTCAGAGGTAAGGCTCTGTGGAGTAGTCATACCAACTGTCAGAGGTAAGGCTCTGTGGAGTAGTCACACCAACAGTGCCCACCGCCAGAGTCAGGACTCTGTGGAGTAGTCACACCAACAGTGCCCACTGCCAGAGGTAAGACTCTGTGCTCCAGATTTCTAGGCCTCACTCCTCATGTCTGGATCCAGAGTCAGGTGAGACTAGAGGATCTGTCTTTCTACAGAGGTTAGTCTGGGTCCCCCTGAGGATGCCAGGCTGTCAATAAACAACTTCAGCTTGGGGCACTGCAGGAGCCACCTTCCCCGCTACACCCTGTTAGTAGTCACATCTCACAGGGCAGATAACTCTTACCCTCAAGTTGTCAGTATATGCCACAGGGGTAACCAGTCCCCACAAGCATGGGGAAGGATTCTGAGAATGTGTGTGTTCACAGAAAACGTGGGCAGTGCTTACCTCTTTGAAATTATCCATAGGTCCATCTGTATTTTTTTTTCATTTTATTGTTTTGGTGGTAGTAAATAGATGGAATCTGTTTTCTGCCATGTAATCATATTGAATGGTGATATTCTGGGATAACCAATGCCTGGCTTTTCTGGACACAGATGGGATAGATGGAATGATGGTGTGTACAATTCCTCTCCTACTTTCTGTCATTGCCTGAGCTGAGGGAAAATGTGCATCAGGCCTGTTTTGGGGCCACTGTTCCCTGCATCCTGAGGATGTTGCTGGCTTGGATAATCCCTTCTTGCCCTGATCTGGAGGCCACTCTTTCCTGTTGGTCCTCTTCACAAGCCTGTCAGGAAGACAAGCTACTAAAACGAGCATAGTAACACACTAGGAGCTCTGAATGGAAAGTAGTGATATTACACACACACACACACACACACACACACACACACACACACACACAGGAACATCTCAGAAATAATATATGAGCGTGCATGCGCGCGCGCGTGTGTGTGTGTGTGTGTGTGTGTGTGTGTACACATACGTGTTGGTATATGTCATATGCATATGTGTACATGTAGAAGCCAGAGGTTGATGTCAGGTGTCTTTTTCAGTTGCTTTCTAGACAGTGATGATTATAATGAGGAATTTAAATTTATTTTTAAAATTTATTTATTTTTATTTCATGTTTGTGGATGTTTTGCCTGCATGTATATGTGCACCATGTGTGTTTCTGGTGCCTGTAGAAGCCAGAATAAGGTATTAGATCTCCTGGGAGTGGAGTTACAGATGGTTTTGAGCCTCCATATGGGTGCTGGAAATTGAGCCTAGACCCTCTAGAAGAGCTGCTAGTGTTCTTAACTCTGAGCCACACTCCATCCCCAGATTATTTTTTGAATCCTCTCACTGAATAAGGAGCTCACTGACTGAGTTAGACTGGCTGGCCAGGGAGCTCCAGGGATCTGCCTGTCTCTGTCTCCCCAGTGCTGGGATTAGAGGAATACGCCTCTGCACATGTATTTTTCTGAGTGTGCTGGGGACCCAGCTCAGGTCCGCATGTGGGCACAGCAGGCATTTTACCAACCGAGCATCTCTCCAGCCCCCAAACACTCAAACATTCATTGGATAGGACTAATGTGACTGTATTGAAACCCAAAGCTCTGTGCCTTTGACAATGCTGCTGTCCACTAGTTTTCATTCCATCTGTGGGTAGAAAAGCAGTGGGATCACTTCCTGTGACCAGCGATTTGAAGGAAGGAGGAAAACTATGCAAGGGAATATGGACCAATAAAATTACAGCCCCGATGGAGTTGCACAAGCTTTTCTTTGGGAAACCAACATCAGAGTAGAAAAAAGCATTTTGTTGGGTCATCAATGTGTGTTTCCATAGGGAGCTCAGGTACCAGGGGAAAGAAAAGGAACCTGAGAAGGAGGTGGGTTGCCAGCTGGTCTAGAGAACTGAGGCTGAGCTGTGCAGATGCCCATGTGACTTCCCTGTAGATTTTTCACCCATAAGAACCGTACATCACTGGACTCTTCTTGAATCTGTTAGATAGCTTATTGTGACTATTGGCCTTGGGTACCAAACAAATGGAACTGATCCTATGCCTAATATGTATTTGTGCCCCAATACCAAACTCCAGCACCAATGATGCCTCTGGCTTGTGTCTACCTGCTTTGCCTCTGGACCTGCCAGCTGCCTTAGCTTGCTCATAGGGTATTCCGACAGTAACACTGTTCCCTAAATGGACCACCTAGGTCAGCACATCTGACCTTACCACCTCTACCGCACAAATTGCCTTTCTCTTTTCTACTGTAGCCTTCTGTCTGGACCTTTCCTTCCTCTGGAGCTCTGACTTCAACCTCTCATCTCTGTCCACTGCAAATCCCAACTCACATCCTGTCTGTTCCTAAACATCGTGCTAGATGACCTCATTTGAAATGATGTTGACTTCCTTTGCACAGTCCTGGGGACCAGTGGGTACCACTATTATGGCACTGAACATCTGTTACTCTTATTTTTCTTAGTTATCCAGGTACTCATCAAACATACAGACTTTTCAAGGACTGAGGCTTTGTGTTTTTGCCTGCTGTGTACCAGGCCTTTGGCTGAAGGGGGGCAGACAGCATGCTTGTTCATATATTTACTTGCCAGCACATATCAAGTAAATGCTACAAGCTAGATCTCCCTCTAGATTACAGCATTGAACAGTGTCTCACAAGGTAAGTTGCGTTGTAGTGAGGGAAGATTGAGGATAGGCAAGACAAATAAATTCACACAAGAACTCCAGCTTGTGGTAAGCCTGGAGATGATGTTAGTCCACCAAGGTCCAGTTGAGAAGCCAAGTGGCCAGGGCTTTGACCAGAAGAATGCCAGGGAGGCAGCTGTCCATGGATCTGAAGGAGGAATGTGGAAGGTAGAGGGAGGAGTCGTGTTTGGAATATGAAATGTTCCTCGTGGTTCACATGCTCAAACTCTTGCTGGCACACTGTTTGAGAGAGTTGTGTAACCTTCATGAAGTAGAGCCTGGCTGGAGGAAGAAGGTCACTAGCAGGTAATCCACAAGGTTTCATTGCCCAGCCCCCACTCCCTGTCTTTTCTCTCAGATGCAAGGTGACCACTTTGCCTCCCACTCCGACTGCCATGTCTTCTTGGCCATTGTGCTGGCTAGTTTGTGTGTCAACTTGATACAAGCTGGGAGGCTGGTGCCTCAGTTGAGGAAATGCCCCCATAAGATCTGGCAAGGCATTTTTCTTAGTTAGTGATTGATGGGAGATGACCCAGCCCACTGTGAGTGGTACCATCCCCGGGCAGGTTGTCCTGGGTTCTATAAGAAAGCAGGCTGAGCAAGCCATGGGGAGCAAGCAGTACTGCTCCATGGATTCTGCATCAGCTCCTGCCTCCAGATTTCTACTGTATTTGAGTTCCTGCCCTGACTTCCCTGAGAGATGGACTGTTACCTGGAAGTGTGAGCTGAAATAATCCCTTTCCTCCCCAAGATGCTTTGGTCATGGTGTTTCATCACAGCAACAGAAGCCCTAACTATGATGGCCATGATGAACTATTCTCCCAAACTGTAAGCCAAAGTAAACCTTCCCTCCTTGAAGCTTCTTATTGTCAGAGAAAGAGTAACTAACACACCCAAGCAAAGTTCTGAGGACAGAAGAGAGACCTGGGTGGGGGCGGGGAGCCTAGCAGAGAAGCTGGGCCCCAAGGACCACAGGAGAAGAGAAACATCTAAATACAAAACAATGCTCAAGGAAGGGCTACAAACAGGACAGAGGCCTGATGAGATGTCCGGCTGCTGGGCTGGGGAAGGAGTGAGTCTGAGGGAGAAGCTGCTGCTGGCAGCAGCAGTTCTAACAGGCTGAGGGGTGCTGCACTATGGGTTTGCAGGAAACCGAAGTGGAAAACTTAGGAGGATGCACTGCATGTAGGTTCAGAAACGCAGAGTGGGTGGATCCTCTGGGCAGTGGAGACAGAGAGGTACAGAAAAGGGGTTCAGGTGTGTGGGCAGGCACTAGTCTCTGCTTGTCACTGGGGAGGCTGGAGTTACACAGACCTCCGCCAGCTGGCCCTCTGGGTTGAGGTTTCCTTAGCATTGTTTGAGGTAAGGAGGAGATGTGGCCAGGTGGCCTTGTTTCAAATGGCTGGCTGGAAGCCAAGGCCATCTCAGCTTAGCCTGGCAGCTCTCTGGCACTGGAGTGGGATTTGGCCAGGTGGATGAGTCCTCTCTGCTCAGCAGGTGTCTGCTCACACCATTACAAAGCCATGGAGAAGGACACAGACACATTCAGGGCCTTGGGGTCTGGGACATGACTCCAGGCTTCTGCTTCCTGGGATGAATGGGCTAAGATGGCAAAGTGGTAAGGGGTGGGATGATGCATGGAGCACAGGATGCTGTATCCTTTACAGTGAAAAGTTTTTACACCATTTGAGATGGTCACAAGGCAAATGAACTGTAGGGGTGTGTGTGTGTGTGTGTGTGTGTGTGTGTGTGTGTGCGTGTGTGTGTGACAGAGCTTACTCAAGGTCACACATTAGGAAGGACGAGATCCGGGCTCCAGTGTCTGTCCCCACACAGCTTTTGAAATGATGATGATTTGGGGGACAGACTGTAGGATCTGACCACGCAGACCACACAAATGCACCTCTCTGACCTCCAGTCTGTGCCCCTCTGACACTGGGGCAGGTCTGTCCTGACTCTAAAGGTCACATTTCACTCTTGTGCAGAAAGTCTGCCAGCTGCCCCCTCTAGTGTACCAGGGAGGAGAACAGTGCACAGTGGCACCAGATGTTTACGACCACGTGCACAGCAGCATACAGGCTGCAGTAGCTGTGGGTTTTGTGCCAGCGTCTTCCTGCCACGGAGGGTAGAAACAAGCCTCCCTCCTCAGCCCACTTCTGCTTTTCATAACAGTGTCTTCACTGTTGAAAACATTTCTGTAACCCCGGAGATTGAAGTGGATTGACAAAAAGCACGGAAACAACATAATTTAAATGCTTCTGGATGAGGCTTGACAGCATGGGTTTAGGTTCATTATGAAATGGCATGGATTTTGCAAATGTTCCTCATTTGCCAAACACTCTCATTTTCTCAGATGGAAACACAGATCTGAAAACCAGATCAACCCACCACCTCTTCTCCTGACTTGGTTGGAGCCTGTCCTTGAGGGCAAATGAAGAAGTTGTTCCTTGGGTTGGGGCTTTAGCTCAGTGGTAGAGCACTTGCCTAGCAAAGTGCAAAGTGCAAGGCTCTGGGTTCGGTCATCAGCTCCAAAAAAAAAAAAAAAAAAAAAAGAAGTCGTTCCTTTTGGGGACCAGACACTCCAAGTATGATTAGTGCCGCTTCCACGACAGCCCATGATTCTCAGTCCCTCACAGAGACTGCACTACCAAGACCACCAGCCTCTTCACTCCTTCTCCAGAACAAGGTGGAACATCAGCACATAAAGATCAGTGAATCAGCATGCAGCGCTCTAAGCACAAAGAGGACACATCAGTCACAGGACACATAAGCCCTAGATTGTCCTCTGTCCATGGCGAACTTTCGGTACAAGGATACTGTTCATTTGCTTTCCATTGCACCCTCCCCAAGAGCAACTTACCACGGCTTACTTAGCCTATACTTCCTGTCATGGCTGCTCCCTGCCGGGGGGGGGGGGGGGCAGGGCAAGAACTCAAGCGAGAGCTTGGAGGCAGGCCTGCTCGCTAGTCTTTTGGGGTGGACAGATGGCCCAGCTTAAGAGTGCATACTGCTCTTGCAAAGGACCCAAGCTGAGTTCCCAGCACTTGGATTAGGGGCCTCACAACTACCTGTAACCCCAGCTCCAGAGGGATATGACACCTCTGGTCTCTAGGGGCATCTGCACCCACATACGCACATGTACACACACACACACACACACACACACACACACACACACACACACATATCCCCATACAGATACACATGTACCCACAGACACACATGTACACACACACACATATCCCCACACAGATACACATGTACCCACAGACACACATGTACACACATATACACATCCCCACACAGGCACATATGCACCCATACACATCCCCACACAGACACACATGTACACACAGACACACATGTACATACATATACACATCCCCACACAGGCACATATGCACCCATACACATCCCCACACAGACACACATGTACACACAGACACTTATCCTCACACAGACACACACACACACATACATACACACACACACACACACACACACACACACATACACACACACACACACACAAACATAACCCCATACAGACACACATGTACATACAGACACTTATCCCCACATAGACACAGACACACACACAAAAACACATCCCCACACAGACACACACACACACACAAACATATCCCCACACAGACACACATGCATACACTTAATTTAAGAGGATAAATCCTTAGACTCTAAATAGAAACAATTTAGTGATGACAGAAACAGGGTTAGTTAGATTCATCCCCACCTAGAGGTAAAAACATAAAAGCATAAAATTCCCCAGAAGTCTAGACCGGGCCTGACTTCTCCATCTGACTCAGAACTCTCAGCTTGAATTCCACTTCCTGTGGACTACTTGAAATCAGAACAGAGCTCCAGGCCTGGCAGTGGCCCACACATGTGAGGATGGACTGAGGTGGACCGAGGCCTGTGGGCATGCTGGGCTCAGCACTGATAGGGTCTAGATAGATTGGTTTGGAATCAGCCTGTTGATCCAGAATTAGTGTAGTTTAATTTCTGGACAGGCACACTGGGGTGGGGCCAAAGGTGAAGTACCAGGGCGCTGTATCTCTGGCTCTTTCTTTGCTTTTACTTTTGAGCTCAAGCAGGCCTTGAACTTGCAGTCTTCCTGCCTTGGCATTCCGCGTAGTGCTGACTGCAAGCCTGAGACCACTGCATCATAACGCTGCTGCTGCTGCTGCAGTGCACAGGCAATTCCACCACTGTTGCTTCTCATTTAAAGAGAGCACCTCTGATGTACAGACAGATCCGCAGGCTTTGCTGCTGGCAAGGCCCTCCCAAAAGCCTTTCTGTCATACACCGAAGGCAGAACCAGTCTTGGAGGTGGCTAGGCACTGGCTGGAGCAGGTGGTCTGTCTGATGAGATGGGTGGGGTGACTTGGAGCAGAGGCTTGGCTTTGGGGCCTGGCTTAGCCACTTACTGTCATACCATCTATGTATCACTTTGGGATTAGTTTCTGCATCTGTAAAATGGGGATAGTAGCTCCAGAAACCTCAGAGTACTAGAAAGTCTGGTTGAGAAATGGATGGCAAGGGTTTTCACTATAAAATCCACTAAGCATCCACAGATCCGAAATGATCTGCCTTGTCTCCATCCTTCCTCATCCCTACACTCTTACTCCCTGGCTCCTGGACTCAAGCTTTTATTCCTAGATTAGCATTTTGACTTTGACAGATTAAAAACTTTGGAAGGGACTGTGAGGAGAGGAGGGAGGGGAAACTGTGGTCTGAATGTAAAATAATAGTAATAATAATAATAATAATAATAATAATAATAAATCATGAAAAATGTAATCTCAAAAGTAAAGAAACAACAACAACAACAAATACTAAGAGCTGAGGTTTGGGACCCTTCCTCCTAGAGATTCTGCTCAAGGGGGCATGCATGCAGATGAGCCTCCAAGGCTGAGTATGTACACTGGGAATCTGAGGGCAGAAGGGTTGGGGAGAAGGGTAAGCCAGCAGGTATCAGAATTTCCCAAGGAGCCGTTCCAGGCCTGGCCTCACTAACAGGAGAAGCACCCTGAGATCAGAAGCCTGGCAAGCAGCTCTGGGCTCCAGTGAATGCCTCTGCACACCCTCCCCCAACACCGCCCTCCCCCTCCCATGCCCCGCGGGCACTATTGCAGTTCAAGCCCCTGTCCGCTCTGAGCTGCACCTCCCCTGCAGGAAAATGGGGCACTAAGGACAGCAGGGTCCAGAGGACTCTAACCCAGAAAATAGGAGCATACATGGAGAGTGAGCTTGGCAGGGAAACTTACCAGAAATTTCCGCTTCTGTTTCCAGTGGCTGCCCTGGGCATTGGTGGCCACATGGGCCTCCGTGACCGTCTTGATGAGCTCCCACTCCTCATCCGTGGGCTCCGGTTTGTGCCCAATAGATTTCTGCAGCTCTTCCCGTCGCCTCTTCTCACGGTTCTCCTCTATGAGCTTCCGCTTGGCTAACCGCTTGCTGTCATCCAGTACCACTGGGAGGAAGAGAGGCGAGAGGGAGGGGCCCACCGGTGATCTAGCGCTTGGAGCAGACTGTAGGTTCTGAGCCTGGGAGCTCTGGGCTGGATGGCTCCGAGCAGCGATTCTCAACCTCCCTAATGCTGTGACCGTTCAGTACAGTTCCTCACGTTGTGGTGACCTCCAACCATAAAATTAGTTTGTTGCTACTCCATAACTGTAATTTTGCTATTGTTATGAATCATAAAGTGAAAATCTGTGTTGTTTGATGGTTTTTGGTGACTCCTCTGAAAGGGTCATTCGACCCCAAAGGGGTTGTGATCTCCAGGTGGAGAACTACTGGCTTAGAGGTTCACCCTTCCACAGCAACTGCCTCTGATTAACCACTGCCCAGTATGAGCCCAGTGCCCAGCTCCCAGTGCCCAGACCAACTTTCCAAACAGAGCTTTGAAAGAACCTGGGCACCAAGAACTCAGCTCTACAGAAGCCAGTGGCCCTAAAATCAGACTGAAGCAGAGAGGCTTAGAACCCATACTGCTTGGGAAATCAACTGGGCTGCCATCTGCATTCATTCCTGGGGCTTCTGAACTTTCAGTTAAGGAAGTGTGCCAGAGTAGTGAAGGGGGAGGGAAAAGACTCTTCCTGGTTTCTATTAGGGCAGACTGTGATGTGGCTGGAACTCTCTGGAACCTCACAGATGTGTCTTCTTCCCAAGGCTTTGTACCTGGTCTACCCTCAATGGTAGATAAAGTGCCTTAGCTGTAGCTGGGAATCTAGAAAGACTTGGGTTTGAATCCTGACACTACCACCTTCTAGCAGTTTCTAAGCAAGTTTATTAGTCTCTCTGAGCTTTCATGTCTCCCTTTATGAGATGGGATCAATAAAACCCATGCACAGGGTATGCACTATGGCAATGAACTGTAAGTATTGAGTTAATGTAGTCATGAGCTTTATCATTTGTGCAAAAAGGGAACAAGAAACCTATCTTTCTGTGGTCAGTTTCCAAATGAGACTTTTATATTAAAAACAGTAAAACTATAGACTTATAGTAAGACTGAAAGATTCAGGTTTTGTTTTATCTTACTTAAAGATTATTATTATAGTGTGTGTGTGGGGGGGGATAGGTGTACATATGCTGTGGCACATTGTGAAGGTCAGAGAATAACTCTGTGGACTTGATATTCTCCTTTGACCATGTAGGTTCACACAAGCCTGTTGATATTCAGAACCACATCATCTCTTCATCTTGTTATTTTACCTAAAAAGTGTGTGTGTGTGTGTGTGTGTGTGTGTGTGTCTGTGTGTGTGTGTTAGTGAACCTTTGTGTACACATGCAGAGGCCAGAGAAGTATGCCAAGTGTTTTCCTCAATCCCTCTTCACATTATTTGAGCCAGGGTCTCTCACTGAACCTGGAGCTTGTGCAGGTAGGCTCAGATCTGGCCAAGAGGCTCCTGGCCAATGGGTCCCGCAAATATACCTGTCTCCACCACCAACCATGGAATTACAGGCACATGTGGCCATGGCCAGATTTTATGTGGGTGCTCACAGTGAGAATTCAGGTCTTCTTGCTTTCACAGAAAGCACTCCTACTCCAAGACTCAGGTGTCAGATGACCTCAGACAAGTATCTAGTTCATCTTCCTCTTTTCACAGAACGTATCCAGAGACTGTGATTTGCCTAAAGTCATGCATCAAGTTCATGGTAGAGATGGAGGAAGACCCAGAACTCTTGCTTCAGTTCCTACAACTGACTGTCCTTGGACAATGTGAAGGGCAGACACAGCAAGAAGAGAGGCAAGGTGCCCAGCTAATTCACAGGCAATCCCAGATGATCTTATCAGAACTGGATCTTAATGTCATGCGAGTGGGAAGCATGGAGTAGTCCTGTGAGGTAACTTTGGCTCACTTCCTAAAGGCTCACAATGCCCAAAGCTCCACTGCCCGAAGGCTTCTAGCATGTCACACTGTTGCATTTGACATGTGTTACAGTCTGAATCCTGGACCTGGGTCTGTGAGGTAGGTGGTGATTTCTCAAGCAAGAAACCTGAAGCTTAACTCTGCAATCACAAACCTAGTAGTGGTAAGTCTATGACTTCAGCAGAGACCTCCCTCCCTCCCTCCCTCCCTCCCTCCCTCCTTCCTTCTCTCCCTCCCTCCCTCCCTCCCTCCTTCCTTCTCTCCCTCCCTCCCTCCCTCCCTCCCTCCTTCTCTCCCTCCCTTCCTCTCTCCCTCCCACCTTCCCTCTCTCCCTCCCTTCCACCTTCCCTCTCTCCCTCCCTTCCACCTTCCCTCTCTCCCTCCTTCCCTCCCTCCCTCCCTCCCTCCCTCCTTCCTTCTCTCCCTCCCTCCCTCCCTCCTTCTCTCCCTCCCTCCCTCTCTCCCTCCCACCTTCCCTCTCTCCCTCCCTTCCACCTTCCCTCTCTCCCTCCTTCCTCCCTCCCTCCCTCCCTCCTTCCTTCTCTCCCTCCCCTCCCTCCTTCCTTCTCTCCCTCCCTCCCTCCCTTCCACCTTCCTTCTCTCCCTCCCTCCCTCCCTCCTTCCTTCTCTCCCTCCCTCCCTCTCTCCCTCCCACCTTCCCTCTCTCCCTCCCTTCCACCTTCCCACCTTCCCTCTCTCCCTCCCTTCCACCTTCCCTCCCTCCCTCCCTCCCTCCCTCCCTCCTTCCTTCTCTCCCTCCCTCCCTCTCTCCCTCTCACCTTCCCTCTCTCCCTCCCTCCTTCCTTCTCTCCCTCCCTTCCACCTTCCCTCCCTCCCTCCCTCCCTCCCTCCCTCCCTCCTTCCTTCTCTCCCTCCCTCCCTCTCTCCCTCCCACCTTCCCTCTCTCCCTCCCTCCCTCCTTCCTTCTCTCCCTCCCTCCTTCCCTCCCTCTCTCCTTCTTTCTCTCCCTCCCTCCCTCCTTCCTTCTCTCCCTCCCTCCCACCCTCCCTCTCTCCCTCCCTTCCTTCTTTCTTTTTGTTATTATGATTTGTTTAATTTAGTGTGTGTGTGGTGTGTGTGTGTGTGTGTGTGTGTGTGTGTGTGTGTGTGTGTGTGCACATGTCCACAGCACAGTCACAGGATACCTGTGGTTGTCAGTTTTCTTTTTTCATCATATGGGTCACAGGGATTGAGTCTAGGCTATCAGGCTTGGTGGCAGGTGCCTCTACCTGATAAAATAACTGGCCGTCCCCAAGCAGAGGTTTTTATGTTGAGAAACCTGGACCTTTTCAAATGTTTCATAAGCAAGTAAAAGACCTCAAAATGTGTATCCACATTGTTTAGCTGGACCTTGAGCATTTTTAACTCCATAACTACTCACACCTTAAACTTAATAAAACAATGAAATGGCTACCTAAATAATGGTGGTTTGGAACAGTGACATAAGTATTTGGCTTTAAGCTAATCATATTCACATCCTGGTCAGAAAAGGATCCAAATCCTTTAGAGTTAAAGATGCCCCGGGTCTGAGGTGCAGATGGACAGTACTTCCAGCCCACACCCTAATAGATCTCTGAACACTCTCCATAGCATTTTCCTCTATGAGGAATCACAGTTGTTTTTTTTTTTAATTCTCTAGGGAGAACACTATTTATGGTACCAATATAAGGTAGGATTATTTTTTTCTTATGTCAGGAAAGTTCTCATTGCCTTTTCTTTCTTTCCAGTGCTTTTCTTTCTCCTTTAAAGTCATGATTGAAACCTCTGATGTATAAACATGATGGCTGTGGAAATCGTTCTTACTGATTCCTGGCGGAGGGAGGCTGCATATTATGAATGGCACAGTTCTTTGTTTTGTGATAATTAAGGTGACTGGGGCAAATCCCTGGGCGAGGGTTGGGAGGAGAGACCCCAGGGATAATCTCACTGCCTATGATATAGCACTTAGAAAATTGGATAGTACAGCTTTAGCTAAAAATAATGTTTTTTTTTTTTTTTTTTTTTTTTTGGCTAAAAATACAATAAGCAATCAACAGTGGGATGATTCATGTGGGAACATTCAACTTTGAATTCTTAAAAAATTCTTGTACATGTTGTTTTCTGCCAGTACCACATCTCCAAAAAAGGTCAACCAAATTAATTTATTTGTTTTTGAAAACTCAAGAACTGGTCTATAAACCTCTGCACACATGAAGCTTGCCTGTGAGAATTGACTATGCTACACAGACAAATTCTCTCATTTGGAGTGTGGAACAGGCTTTTTAATAGGCTATCCTTCAAACACACACAGGGATGACCTAGCCATCCTTTTCCCCATCATCTGGATGCTTTGAAAGTAGGGAATTGATGAGCTGGGAAGAAGAAAACCAATGGTTCCCACCACCCCTCCATCAAGGCAGGGAGGAAGGGGTGTGTAAGAGCCAGACTGTCCACAGAGGTTCCTGCTTTCTTCATTGATCTTGAACTGAACCCTTTCCCCAGTCGACACTCCTCAATATCAAGCAAAAGAAGAGCATCTACTTACAGTCTGTTGCCATGCCAACATAGATGCATTTCTTAAAGCGACATTCCTGGCACTGGTTGCGAGTGACTTTGTCTATGACGCATTTTCCTTCATATTTACAGGAATAAGATGGATGGAGACTTTTCTGAATGGTTCTTCTAAAGAAACCCTAAGTAAGAAAGACCCAAGAAAACATTCATATTTTCCCGAAACTAGATGACTCTGGAGTTTTGTGTCTACCTGAGAATGGTATCAACTGTGTTCGCCTTAACCTGGGCTGGGACCTCCAACTTTATATCCTCAATGGAGGATGGTGGATACAAGTGAACCCAAGGAGCTGAGGGAGGTTTCACAGGGCTGCGAGTGTCTACATTGTCAGGGCATTTATTCAAGGAAACAAAGCTGACAGGCAATCTGGTTTTTCCTTTTATTTTTCTATACTCGAAATGGTATAACTTTTATTTCATAGGGTATCATAATTATGTTGCTAAGCTAAGTGAATGAAAAGCTTTATTACTTTATCCTGAACAGCAGGATACTTGATTGACAGTTTATTTAAAGACACTTACAAGAATATTTCCTTAAGAAACCTACTACTATGTACAATGAAACATACACCAAGAACATTTTAAATTGTTTGGCAATTATACATACATATATACATACATACATACATACACACATACATACATACATACATACATACATACATACATACATACATGTGTGTGTGTGTGTGTGTGTGTGTGTATTTAGTTTTTCGAGACAGGGTTTCCCCATATAGTTTTGGTGTCTGTTCTGGATCTCACTCTGTAGACCAGGCTGGCCTCAAATTCCCAGAGATCTGCCTGGCTTTGCCTCCTGAGTGCTGGGATTAAAGGTGTGCACCACCACTGCCCAGCTTAAATATATATCTTTATATTTAGAGATTTTATTTAATTCTTGTTTGAGTCCTAAAATGACCATGACCTATACCCAAAGGGCACTCCATCTTACTACAAGGACACTTGCTCAACCATGTTCATTGTGGCTTCATTCATAATACCCAGAACCTGGAAATGAGCTAAATGTCCCTCAATGGAAGAATGGATAAAGTAAATGTGGTACATTTACACAATGAGTATTACTCAGCTGTTTAAAAAAATGGCATCATGAAATTTGCAGGCAATTGAATGGACCTTGAAAAAAATCATCCTGAGTGAGGTAATCCAGACCCAGGAAGAGAAACATGGGATGTACTCACTTATAAGTGGGTATTAGCTGTTAAGTAAATGATAATCAAGCTACAATGCACAGACCCAGAGAGGTTAGGTAAAGAGGAAGGCTCTAGGGGGGATGCATGAACCTCCCTGGGAAGGGAAAATAGACTAAATCTTGTGGGTGGAATGGAGGAAGACAGGGACAGGAGCTGGAGGAATCAGGTTGGGGTGGTGGTGGTAGAGGATGAGAGTGCAGGGAGAGACAGCTGGAATTGGGGGATATTTGGAGGGTGCTGTGGAAACCTACTGCAGTGGAAACTTTCTGGAATCTGTGTGGGTGGTCCTAGTGAGGACTCCTAGTAATGGAGGATATGGAGTTTGAACTGGCTATCTCTTATAGCTAGGCAAGGCTCCCAGTGGTGGGACTGGGTTACATTTGGTTCAACTGTTGGCCAAGGAGGTCCTGTGGAGATACCCAAACAACCCAGGCTGATGGTGGGACAGAGGGTCGCTCTCTGAAAACTGACAGTGGAGCCCATTGTTGAGGACAACATCCACCCAGCTCATTGGACATAGAGAGGTGGATCTGGTGCCTGCATGGAGCCATCACCCCTACGTTCTAGTCTCTGGTGTGGAAGGGGCTCTGCAGGCTACAGAAAGGTTCTAGTCTCTGGTGTGGAAGGTACTCTGCAGGCTACAGAAAGGTTCTAGTCTCTGGTGTGGAAGGGGCTCTGCAGGCTACAGAAAGGTTCTAGTCTCTGGTGTAGAAGGGACTCTTCAGGCTACAGAAAGGTTCTAGTCTCTGGTGTGGAAGGTACTCTGCAGGCTACAGAAAGGTTCTAGTCTCTGGTGTGGAAGAGACTCTGCAGGCTACAGAAAGAGGAACTTGGACACCAGCTCAGCCACAAAACCTCTCACCTACAACCTGTCCCGCCTGCAAGATGTTCTGGGTCTCCTAATGACTCCCAATTATTCTTCTTTACTTATGGATGGATGCCTTGTCCAGTCATCGTCAGAGAGGCTTCCTCCAGCAGCAGATGGGAGCAGGTACAGAGACCACAGCCAGACATTATGAGTCGAGAGAGTCTAAATTGGAGGTCTGCATTGGGTCCTTCTACAAAATCAGGGTACCCTGTGGAAGAGGGGGAGGAAAGACTGTGGGAGTCAGGGGAATGGGGGACACTGGAAGAGCATGGCCACCCAATCAACTGAGCAGGGCTCACGTGGGCTCCCAGAGACTGAACTGAAGTGGCAAGCCTGGCCTGCAGGGATCTGCACCAGGTCCTCTGAGTGCATGTGATGGCTGCTAACTTGGTGTTCTTGTGGGCCTCCTGACTGTGGGAACAATGTGTCTCTGACTCTGTTGCCTGCGCCTGGGAGTATTTTTCTCCTATTGGGCTGCCTTGTCCAGCATCAATACAAGCTTTTGCCTTGTCTTATTGTATCTTGTTTTGTCCTGTTTGACTGCTGTCTTTTGGATATCTGTTGTTTTTCTAAAGAAGAAACAGAGTGGATCTGGGGGAGAGGGGAAGTGGGAACATAGCTGGGAAGAGTAGAGGGAGGGAAACTGTGTTCAGGATGCATTACATGAGAGAAGAATCTATTTTCAAAGAAAACTGAAAGAAAGGGAGAAAAAAAGAAAATGAAAAGACGTCCATGACCAACTCCCTCAACCTTTCAAACAACAGGACTCTAAGAACAGAAAAGTCGAGCTTGGAGCTTTTATTTCTAAAACTCCCTTTCCCTCCAGTATCTGTAGGCACAGGAGTTCAATATGCTTCTTCCTTTCTGAAGAACACCAGTAGATGCTAGTTTTGGCTGGTTTCCATAACCTTCTCCAGACCGTTATTTACTTATTTTAATACAGGGTCTTGCTATGTAGCCAAGGCTGGCCTATAATGCAACTTTCTATATATTCTAGGCTGGGTTTGAACTTATGACTCTCTCATCTCAGCCTCTCAGGTGCTAGAATTTAGTACCACTATGTTGGGCCTTAAAGGCATTTATTAGTCCAGAGCCTTTCTGGACTTGAGTCCTATGTCCTGGTCACTGATGAATGCACAGGAACTAATAATGGTACTGAGCTCTGACTGTGAGGACCACAGACAGAGAGGCAGATGTATTCTGTATCCGTTTGCTCCACAACTTTACTTGGGAGGTTCTATTAATGATATCATTGTGTGGACTGCAAAACTATGCTTTAGGTGGGTTCAATCACTTGCCACAGATCACGTGGTCACTTGCCTTACAACCCAGGAGCTGTATTCCATATTTTTTCTCCTAAAATAGGGTGTTGCTATGGAATCAGGGCTTGCTTGGAACTTTCTATACAGTCTTGGATGTCCTTGAACTTGTAATCCTTCTTGTTTAGTCTCTCAAATGCTGGGATTCCAGATTTCAATATACATATACATTCTAAATCATATTTCCTTAACTGCTCACTTGATATACAATGAAATGGTTTTGCTGTATTATTTAAATTATCAAAAATTATAAAAAGTTTCTTCTCACTCATCCCCCAAACTTTCATTTAACTTAACAAACACATTTTGAAAGAGTTCTTTACTAAAACTCAAAGTGGGGGGTGGTGGTGTCTCTCACATTTTTAGAGAAATACCAGTTGCCCTAGATTCCACCCACCTTTGGTTTCACATTTTTTGGCTTTGGTTGTAGACCCATCCCCCCACCCCCTGCATAGCCTGCACTCAGACAGAGCTTTTCTTTGTAATGAAAGGTTCCATAGTAGGACCTTGTATTAAGCAAAGCAGGAGTAACTGAGACTCATATCCGTGATTTTAAGGCACATGAGTTTTTTTCAAAATTGCATTTTAACAGGAAAACTCATTGCCTTGGGGCTTTGCGTTCTTGAACATGTGTGCACGCCCCTGAATGATGTGAATAACCAGGGTTTTGTGGTCTTGAACATGTGTGCATGCCTCTGAATGATGTGGATGTGCTGTTATGGCCCAGGAACTACACACAAACAGCCATTTGAGACATAAGTACCAAGTGGAAAACCCAGGTGCAGAGTGGGTGAATGCTGCCCAAAGGCCACATTTTACAGCAATGTATGAATGAAATGCAAGTTTCCATTTGGCTTTTCCATCCTTAACTCTGACTCTCTGTCTAAAGGGGTAGAGGGGACAAAAGAAACCCAGCCATTTCTGGCAAGATAGATAGCACAGAGTGGGAAGGGGCAGGACAGTGCCCGCTTCTGGAGAAAGCCATGCTTACCTAGAAGCCAGCCAGAGGAGGATGTGGACATCTGCAGGAATGGAGGCTCTTTTCTCCCTCACACTGGATGCTCATAAAGAGCACACCAGGGCAGGGTGAGCAGATGTGTCCTAAAATGAGGATAGACCCTGTATCTCCACAAAGGTATTCTGTGTACTTTAATGAAAGGAGAGAACCAATACTTTGCTTTTGTGGAAAATAGAACTGCAGCGGCTTGCCATGCCTTGTACCTTTTCTGAGCATACCTCTGATGACTTTTGCTGACCAAGTCCCTTTGATGCTACCACATTAACCTGATCTACGGCAGAGCATCTTTTGACTTGTGATGGGAGATTACTACTTTTCAGTAAATACAACAATGATAGATCTCTTAATTTTAAAAAGTAATGAAAATTAACTCCTGGAGGTAAACTTAAAGATAAAACATTCACTTAAAAAATCATTTTAGGAGTCCGGGGGTGTAGTTCAGTAGCATAGTATATGCTGAACATGCATGACATTTTGAGACCCTAGCACCAAAACCAACCCACCTATCAGATCTTGTGAGCTGACAAAAGAGTCTTCTTAGGGAATAAGTAAGGACTTGTTTCACTGTAGGTGAGCAGAGGACTTGCCTTTAGAACCCACACCAGACATTTCTGTACTCAGAGAAGAGCCAGATTCATTTTCCAGATGATGGACTAGCCAGATATAAGGACCTCTATTGTAGCCAGGCATGATGGCACATGCCTTTAAACCCAGAACTCAGGGTGGATCTCTGAGTCTGAGCCCAGCCTGGTCTACAGAGCAGGTTCCAGGACAGTGAGGGCTACATAGAGAAACCCTGTCTCAAAACAGCATTAACAACAATAACAAAACCACACACACACACACACACACACACACACACACACACACACACACACACACACAGACCTTATGTTACTATCTACCCTACTAAGAATTCACTATCATCTTGACGTAATTGAAGAGTCAACCCAAGGAGTCTCAACTGTGGGACTGCCCTGATAATTTTGCCCTATGAGCACATCTTTATTGTTAACTGATTTAGAAGGGCTTAGCTCATTGTGGGTGGCATCACTTTCTGGGTAGGTGGTCCTGGGCTGTATTAGAAAGCCAGGTAAGCATGGACAAGCCAGCAAGCAGGCTTCCTCCCTGTTCCTGCTTCAAGCTCCTGCTATGACTCCTCCAATAATGGTCTGCAACCTGCAAGTGTAAGTCAAATAAATCCATAAGGTGCTTTTTGTTAGAGTTTCATCACAGCAACAGCATGAGACTCGAACACTACCTCAGTTCAGTATTCAGAGGGAACTGTTGCGTTTAGGTCTTTCTTTGAAAACAGTCTGTGCTGGGATAACTTCAACCTTTCTACAAAACGTAGAGTGTGTGTGTAACAAGTTACACATCACAGCAGTTAAAAACTCCAAAATCTTTCTGTTGCTAGGGCAACACAGATTCTGTCCGCATACACTGTAGGTTTGAATAAACTGTGAGGTGTGACCGTTTCATGTCTTAATACTATTGAAGATGATGTTACATTTGAAAAACTCTTTCCACCTTTCCCAAGTTTTTCTTTCATCATATTAAGAAATCTTGAGATTGTCCTTCCCATGTACTTTTCTGTGTCTGTGATGGGAACAACTCACAAACAGGATATGACTTGATACACAGGCACAGACACTGTGAAGCCTAGGTCATGCTATGTGATGCTTCTTGTTATGTTTTAAAGATTTATTTTAAAGTGTGTGTGTGTGTGTGTGTGTGTGTGTGTGTGTGTGTGTGTGTGTATGTGTTTTAAACTCCCATGTGCAGGGGTCCTCAGAAGCCAGGAGAGGACTTTGGATCCCCTGGAGCTGGAGATACAGGCAGTTGGGATCTGTCTGATATGGGTCCTGGGGATTCAGGTCCTCTGGTGGAGCAGGAATTGCTCTTAATCACCTACCCATCTCTCTAGCCCTATATGATATTTCTTTTAAGGAAATCTTGGCTGAATTAGGTCTCTAAACACCTAGTAGTCTTGGGGGGATGCAAGTTGACATTAGTGAGGTAGGGTCAGGAGTGAAAGCTTGAGTCCCCCCCTTGTTCAGGAAGTTGCTGGAACTGTATCCTGTCATACACAGCCAGCCTTTTGAACCACTTTGGGGATTTAAGAGTTACGGTGACTTTTGATTGTATTTTCTTTCAATTCAAATTTTATCTTATGATATTGTTGTAAAAGCACTATATGTGGTAAAACCTGGAAGGCAAAGCTTTATGCACTGGGGGCCAATTCAGAAAAAGCAAACAAGACAAGACAAAAGGCTAGTTTCCATTATTAGCTTCAACTACTGATTTTGGAAGTAAAAGAATCAACCTAAAGTTACACAATCTTATTACTTCCTCTTTTCCTCAGAAGTAGGGATTGGCTGGACATAATGGCACTCTGCTACATCTCTAGTACATTGTATCCTAGTACATTTTTGTTTTTGTTTTTGAAGACAAGGTTTCTCAGTATAGCTCTGGCTGTCCTGAAATTTGCTCTATAGCCCAGGCTGGCAAGGAACTCAGCGATCCTCTTGCCTCTGCTTCCTGAGTGCTGGGATTAAAGGTGTATGCCAACACCACCTGGCTTAGTACTTTTTACTTTTTATATTTGAGACAGGGTCTAAGTTGCCCAGGCTGGCCTCCAACTTATCTAGTAGCCTAGGATAGCCTGGAACTTGCTGTGTTCCTGAGATAGTGTCTTAAATAGCTGGAAGCACAGGCCCGAGGCGCCACACCGAGTTAGCCTTATTCCTTTCGAATAAAACAATGAAACCATGCTTTCAAGAGCAGGCTTACAATTGCACATCTCCTAATTAATAAACACCTGGGACTTGTGATTAGTTTTTTAAACTCCACAAGACCTTATTTCCACAGAAGCAACACAACCTTTAGCCCAGTCTCGTCATCTACGAATTCGGTATCAAAAGGATATTGGAGATGAGAGTCCCTTGCTTCACACACATTCCAGCTGATGGCGTGGCGAATGAGGCCCCAGGCTCTCAGAAAGGAGCGTGAGAAAGGAGCATGCTTGCTGCCCTTGTAGAGTGTTGAGGCATCACTGAGGCGCTTCCTAATATTATGTGCAAAAAACAGGGGACCTGCATGGAAAATCTCCCAGTAGGGAAGTGGAGCCCACCTTGGTGTGAATGGAACGAACTTGTTAATTGTGGGGGTTTAAAGGCAAGGGCAGGAAGGAGGGCATGGAGGAAAAGATGGAAAAGGAAGGCAAGGGAAGGGAAGAGGAAGTTGTGGGTTTTTTGTTTTGTTTTGTTTTGTTTTTAAACTTCAATATAAGCTTTATGTTAAACTTGTCAAAGTCCTTCCCTGGTTTTTAATAATCCCATTTATACAGCATCAGCTACGTGGGTACCACACTGGGTTAAGCCTCCTTTGTTTATTTTCTAGCCTAGGTTAATGGACCAAAAGATCTTTTCCACAGTGCTTATCTTCATTTTGCTGATGAAGATTGTAAGTAGACAGACGTAAGCTCCCTTTGGAGAAGTGAACATACCAGTATATTTTTGTTAAGAATCTCCTGAAGAAAGGTTTGCAGAGCACAAAATTACCTGATGGCAACCTAACTCCATTTATTACAGGCTCTGTGGAAAGCCACTTTGAATAAATGCCGGAACATAATTGAGTCTAAGTGGCTTCAAAGATTCTGCCTAATGGAACCTTTAGAAATGGCATGTTCATGCAAATCCACAGCAGAAAAGGCTGTGGAGGAACAGACGGAGTCTTCTCCGATGTCGCACATAAAATTAGAGGAGAAATGGTGAAGCATTGGGTGATTGTATATTAAAAACTATGCTGTAAAACTCAAGTATTATTAATTTATTCTTTTTGTTAGTTGTCTGTTTTAAAATAAAACACCACACTATTGCAAAATTTCATTTAGTTACTCATGATTTAGGAAAAAGGAAAATTCAGATCTTGAGCATATCAGAAATGAAGAGGCCCAATGGACCGCTGGATGGCCAGAGGTCATGAATGTTGGATTTTGTTTTTTAATACTGGTGGTCTGTGCTGGGGACCCTGGCACTTACCTTGCAGCCTTCACAGGTGATGCAGCGGTAGTGGTACCCCGTGGCTTTGTCCCCACACACTACACACAGCTCATCCTTGTCTAAATAGCTGGGGATATACCCTGCAAAGGACAAAGAGAAGGTGAAGAAACAGCATCATGTCAAAGCAAAGACACCTCAGAAGCTAAGGCTGCCCAACCAGAGACAAGATGGTTTGCTCAGAGGTGGTAACTGCAGACTCAATGGAGCCAAACAGCATCCAGAGTAACAGCACCCTGTCTTAAACACAGAATCCTGTTTGCTGTAAGGACATCATCTAAGCAGGGCGTGGGAGCCCATGAGTGCAGGGGAGAGGTCTTGCACTTAAGACCTCATCCTTTCTCAAGACAAGATAGCAGCAGGTAACAAAGTAGTCAGCCTTATTTGATACAGCAGCCAAGTACTTCCCAGGCCAAGAATTGGCTGCAAGGGGTGGAGCCCCTTTAGGGTCACATGAGGAGTTACAGAACAGAGAAGGAAACCCAGCACTTCTGACAGCTGATGCCAGCCAGGAGTGAGTTGTGCTGCTCTTTTCCTAAAAATAGAGAGCCGGAGTAGAATCAACAACGGTGTCTCCAGACAGTTTGGCAAATAAATACATAGCCTAACGCTGCTGCGTGGAAAGAAAGAACAGACATTCGGTTGATGAAGGAAAGAGCACTCAGCTACAGTGACACCCTTTGGGGTTGTGTTTAGTTGCGGGATCAGACTTCCTGGGCTCAAGCAGTTCTGGTTAAAAATAACATCAGAGCAGCCTTCTTCCTGCCTGTGTCTGTTTCCTCCTCTTCATGTGCACAGCCACACCCCCACATACGAGCCAAAGACACATGTGCCTTAGACGAGCTCAAAGCACGATTAAAAAAGTGCATGGTTTGTTGGTATGTGAAGTAGAAAGGTGGAAGAAACAGCACCTTCCCTGGTCTGGGTGTTCAGGAAGGTCTTGGGCTCAGGAATCCCTTAGTTTCAATCATGACCACGGAGGTTGAGCAGACTGGTAACTTATGGTGTATTTCCCCATGGAATTGTCATCGACCTTTTGTGACAGCAGTGACAATGAAAAGCAGAAAAGCCATGAAGAAAACTATTCCTTTCCATCATTCACTAGAGATGACTTTGCTTAGAATTCAATCTAGGAAAACTTGACTGCTTCGGATGTAGATGGAAGGCGTTGGAGGGTGAGCTGGCACTGGGCAGGGTTTCGATTTTAATTACAACAGCTTTTCTTAGTTTGCTTTGTCAGGCAAACGATGATTCGGCTGTTGGACCCAAGGTTTCCAGAACTCTCATCAAGCATTTTATAATTTTTTAATTTTAAAGTTTTCATATTTTTAAAAGCTAAGAAAAAATTAATTTTATGTGTATATGTCTGGGGATTAGTATACGCACATGCATACAGGGGCATGTATGTGGAGGCCAGAAGAGGGCACCAGCTGCCCTGGAACTGGAGTTACAAGCAATTGTGCTGCCCAGAATGGGTGCCAGGAACCCAATTCTGGTATTCTTAATGGCTGAGCCACTTCTCCAGCATCTCATCAGGTAGTTTAAAAATAATTCTGGGCCAGTCAGTGGTGGTACATGCCTTAAATCCCAGCACTTGGGAGGCAGAGGCAGGCAGATCTATCAATTCCAGGCCAGCCTGGTCTACAGATTGAGTTCCAGGGCAGCCTGGGCTACACAGAGAAACCCTGTCTCAAAACAACAACAGCAACAAACAACAGCAACAACAATTCTGGGAGAGTCCTGGGGCACCAGGAAGAAAATGTTTTTCTGTTGTTGTTATTGTTTTTTACTGTCTGTGATAAATTTTTTTTTTTTTATTAATCACTCATTTATTTATGACTCCAGCCAGAACATATTTAGCATATACTGTGTGCTGAGCACTATAGCAGTCACGCTGAATATAAAAACAAATAAAACAGACTTTTCTTTGCTTTGGGAAGCCTGTAAGCAACTAGTTCCGTTTCTCTAGCTCTATTAATTTCTCAGTGAGAGAAGGAGGCAAAAATGATCATGAAAAAATTCTCAACACCATTGTAGAGAACTGTATGTGGAAGTAGGCTGAGATATCAGCCATACTTGGTAGGATGGTGAGATGGTTAGCCTTCACTGTCAGCTGGACTAAGTTTAGATAACATAGGAGCCACACCTCTGGGCATGTCTGTCAGGGTATTTCAGGAAGGCTTAGCTGTGGTGGGAAGAGCCATTTGGAACATGGGTTGAACAAGACAAAAAGGGAAACGTGAGCTCGTCATCACTCATCCTTCTTCGCTTCCTGGTCCACAGAACGACATCCATCTCATCTGCCTGCAGTCACACTTCCTCCACACTACTGACCGCATCCTCCTCAAACGGTGAGTTCGAAGAAGCCCTTGCTCCTGTAAGTTGCTCTTGTCAGACATTTGGCCCCACCAACAGAAAAGTGACCAAGAGGGATTGTTTTTCACACACAACAAGTGGCAGAGTAGAATGTGCTCACAACGGTGCCTGGGCCACAAACAACTAGCTAAGAGTGCAGAGTAACCTTTAAACAAGACATGAACCAAATTATTAACACAAATACCATCCTGGCAAACACAGTAGACAAGTCATTGATGTCAGGAGAATTTGACTGCGGCCTCTTCTATACAGTTGATCCAGCAGAGCAGAGGCTTTTAAGTTCTTGTTGCTGAAGCAGACAGCAGGTGTCAGGCAGAAGAGGTGCAGGAACCACCTGTAACAGTGTTTGGACTGTATCTTGTGAAACATGCCTACAATGAACCATGATGTCTGGAGACATGAACCAGGGTTGGGGAGCTGCAGGGAATTCATCTTTCCCTCTTATCCTTCATCTGACCTCACCACACCTGCTGGCGTTATCTTCTGGTACTGGCAGAAGGACCCTAAAGATTTCCTCCTCTAGGTAGAACAACAATGTATTTGGGTGGTCCTTCGACCTTGAAGTCTCTTGTAAATTGGAATCTAGTTGTATTAATTTCTTTTCTGTTGCTGTGATGAAATACCCCGACAAAAAACAACTTAGGGAAAGAAGGGTCAACTTTGGTTTATAGTTCCAGAGAGAGAGAGTCCATCACAACAGGGAAGGCACTGCAGCAGGTGTGGGACACTGGTTATGTTGTATCCAGGAGGGACGCTGGTTACACTGTATCCAGGAAGGGTGCTGGTTACGTTGTATCCTATCCAGGAAGTACACAAGATAGAACTGGGAGAGGGCTGAAGCTCTAACACCTCAAAGTCCTCACCACTAAATGTGCTTCCTCCAGGAGGCTCCTCTTTCTAAGGGTTCCATGGCCTTCCTAAAACAGCACCACTGACTGGGGACCAAGTGGTGGTGGTCATTTCTCATCCAAACCGCCACACCGATGCTACTTCAGTCAGGTAGCAGGGCAGTCTTTTCACATTGTGACATAGGGAGGAAATGCTTTACTTTTCTCTCCGGTAATCTCCTGGTGGGGGTTGATTCAATCCCTTTCCTTAGCCAGCCAACTTTCTACAGAAGTAACTACTTGAGTTAGTAGCAGTTGCTTACATGCTCATACTAGCGCATCCCAACCATCACTTTCTTCTCTCTGTGATATTAAGTGAACGATCCCATTTATCTACGGCAGTTGCCACAAGTAATGGCAAACCAACCCTTCTGCCTGAGTCCATTGTTCATCAGAAAATAATGCCAGCAGGGATGGTGTTCTTTCTATACACAGTGAACAGGCAGACAGGGAGTCTCCTCTGGCAATCAGATGTGCCTGATGATATGGCAGCTCCCCAGTGCCCCTAGAGAACTAAGCCACTTCTCGCTGTTCAACTTCACATTCTCTTTTTTCCACCTTTCACACTCACAGAATGAGTCACATGCGCCAATGTGGCCCAGTAAGAAAAGTACAGACATTAGTTTGTTGCCAAATATGGACACTAGTGGATGACATAATGTCAGTGTCGGATGTCTAGATCAGATGTGAGATGTGTCACCCGAGGAACTGTGGATACAATCATCCCAGGTCAACATCAGGAAGGTTATTGGAGGTTACCATGAATGAAACAACTGAGGCCCACGACAGTCCATGAGAGTTCAAGGCTGATGAGTCTTTCCCGGTTTCTAGTTGCTTGTACGTACTACTTTTCAGACTAATAAACTATACTGCCACATTACCAAGCATGTATGTGTATTTACTTTTGTTTTCAGGTGCATGTCTGTATGTATTTTTGTTTGAGCATTTGGTGCTGGAGGTTACACAGTAGACACTCTACAACTGAGCTGCAGCCACAGCCCGTTAGGCAATGTTTAGGAAAGCAAGTGCCGTTTGACTGTTCAAAACGGACTTGGAGAGTTTTGGTTCTGGTTAACTTTTGGCTCATTTGATTAATTGCTAAGTATTACCTTCAACGTAAAAATGGGTTGATATGGTAAAATACTACTTTTTAAGAACTTTTTCTTTTGGTAACAACTTTACTAAAACGTAATTCAAGGATAACACAGTCAATGGCTTTTTATATATTCATGGAGTTTTGTGACTGGGACCACTTATTAGTCTTAGAACATTTTAATTACCCCTAAAGAAACACCTGTCTTTGAGCGTCACCCTATCATTGCCCTCATAGTCTCCACCCCTCTTGCCCCAGGCTACCCCATACACGCTCTGTTTCTAAATATTTGTCAATTATTGCCATTTCAGACAAACGGAATAAAACCCTAGATGGTCTTTTGTGATTGGCTTTCCTCTTAGCAGAATGTTTTCAAGGTTCGTCCAAGTTGCAGGTATCACTGATTAAACAAAAGGATTCTCAGAGGAGCTGGGGTTTAGAAAGCAAGCTGGGGTTTTGTATGGGTTTTCTGGTTTACATTCGATTCAGTGTATTCACTTGTGGGGATAAAACCAGAAGCCTGGCCAGGTTAATTCTTTTGAATGAATTATGCAGTACGGAAGGTCCTTGGAGAACACCTGGTACTTCCTGTCACCTTAGCAGACACACAGTGAGTAAGTAACAGGATATAAAATAGGTTAATCTTGATGGCAGATCTAAAGTTGAAGGTGCTGCCTGTGAAGAAGGGGATACCAAGTGTGGACTCTTTCAGCCTTGGCTGGTCTTAACCTCAGAGCAGACTACTTGCCCAGTTGGACCAGTTCTGATGTCTAGAGGAAGCATTAGCTGTCACAGTGGGGGAATCCCTCTGAGCAGGTCAGAGGGAAGATGTGTCCAGAGGCTACATATTTGGATCAGGTTGGGCTGCATTCTAAGTTACTCCACAGTGTGGGAAACAGTGGCTTTCAGGCTATACCCTGCCCTGGGAGACTCCATTTTAGAAGCAACATTCCCTGCACTCTGAGAGCAAGTGCAGAGGGAGGGTGACTCTGCAATGCATTTGTGTCTAGACATCATTACTTGTACAGCAGGACCCATGAGGCATAAGTTGATATACAACATATCCCTAAAAGTAAAAAGTACCACCTATAAACTCATCAAGGGTGACTGAGGACATGTGGGCATATTAAAGACATATTAAAAACATGTGGTCTAAGGACTTGTCAAATGTATAAGACTGACAGGCATGCATTACCCTCACTTGGGCCCCATACAGAGGAGGACACCTAACACTCACATGTCCATGGCCCCAGCAACCTGACCTATCATCTTCATGTGTTCATAATACTTTGTGCATACAGCAGAGGAGAACTCCCTATGAGGCTTTGGCTCAGCTTGGTTCTCACTGCTTGATGCGGTCCACTTGAACTGCAGTCTGTCTGTCTAGATCTGACCTTAGGCTTCACCTTCAAGGCCCTGCACCTTGCCTAAGCAGTCCTGTGTCTCTGCAGCTCGAATCGGCAGCTCCCCAAACAGGTTCTTTAATAGCTCATGTAGCTACCTGCAGGGACTCTGCATTTGTCTGGTGTCTGCTTCTGCCACCGGTAAGGCCTCCTCTGTGGCCTCTTCAGTTCCCTGTAGCCATTCTGTACCCTCCATATATCCACACCAATGACTACAGTCACTGTGGGATATGTAATGTGTGATCTGAGAATTGATATTAGCAATTAAGATTAGAGTAAAAGAATTTGTGCTTGCCTCAATACATTCTGACATTGCAGAAGGACACGGATGCTTTTGGCACAGGGGCTCACAACACCACACTGTCGATCCAAGGAAGCACTTCTTCAAGTTTCCCAGGTAACCGCTAAAGAGGACCAGCTACTAACTCCAGAAAACAACTCAGGTGGACTCTGATTCATAGTGTAGAACTTGCTCAGGGCAGCAAGAGCTCTGGTGGAGGTGGGGGCTGAGACATGGGTGACACGGCGTTTTAACACTCCGGAGAAGCTAAATTATTGCTGTGCTTAGTCATTTTTCCAACTCGATACTGAACTTGCGCGGTTCATCCCACAGCTTAGACTCTTAAATTAAGCCCATTTCCTGTGCAACACTCTGCCTTATGCCATTTCTTTATATACTTAAAAGTCCTGCCTGAATGGCTTAGCCTTTTCCTAACATGCTAATCCTGATCCCTTTTACATTTAATTCTTGGTATTAGGAACCAAGCTTTGTGTAGTGTTAATCTTTAACCCTCAGATAAACAACACATCAATTAATTAAACCACTTATCTATCCATCTGTTCATTTGTTCAACAAACTGTGAAACTCCTACATGTAAATTACTGAGCAAAACCTTGAGCCAGCATTCACTTTAGAGGCCTTCCTAGATTGCTGTCTGTGACATCCCCCTCTGCCCCAAAACTGCCCCAGAGGCTCCCACTTCACAGACTCTCTTCTCATGGCAATCCCTACCGACCTGTCATTTTATCTTCTGGCTGGCTGAGCAGAGGTGATGGGAACCACAGATACATAAGTCTAAGGCTCAATCTTTTATGGGGATAGAGTATGGGAAACATAGGCAGGCAGTCTAGGTACTAACCCAGGAAAGGGGACAGAAATACTCCAAAAGGGACTCTGGGCCTCTCTCAAGGCCCCAGGGTAAGGAGATTGGCACAGAGGTTTTGAATTATTTCTTTACTTCAGGGCCAGGGTTGGCTATTGTATATGTATATATATATATCCCCCCACCCCCTTTCGGGATTTAGGTCTTGCACATGCTAGGCCAGCATCATGCCACTGAGTTACATTATATATTCAGGCTTTCCTTGAATTTATTCTGCAATCCAGGCTTGAATTTATGATTCTCCTGCCTCAGTGCTGGGTTTGAAAGGCCTAGCTATAATATAGCTTAACATGAAAGAATTCCTGGCTGAGCCTCATTTTCTATTTCTTGTAGACTCAGAGTCTTAGTAGCTACTCTAACCTTTCAGTACACAGTAAGAGCAGAAGCATTTGAGGACAAAATCGCTAAGAAGGAAATAGGTTGCTATGATGAATTTCATTCAGGAGTTTAATCAAAGGGGGCATATACAGTTTACAGTGTTTGGCTCATAGTATTAAAATAAACTAAGCCAAGATATAAAACTATCTTGTAAAATATATAGACTCCAGACTTCTTGCTTCATTTGAAAGAGATTCGAAGGTCTCACAACACAGAGCAGACAGCACACCTCCCCAAGGAGTGTCCCACCAGTCTGCCACAGGCCTTGACACATCCCTGTGCACTCCAGCTCTGGTGAACATGCTCGGCTGTTGCTTAACTTTGTTCCAGGTCGTGCTGCTTTAAAAATAAAAAAAAAAAAAATTCACAGAGTTTTAATCTTTATCAAAGTAGAAGGGTAGAAGTAGTCTAAGAAAAATGGAGATGTGAGAGATAGTTTTACTCTTTAGATATAAAATTGTATGTCTTTGTGGAAAATTTTAAACTAAGCAGATGTGAAATTACACTGTCCGCCTCTCAATATCATCCCAGAAACACTCATGTTTTAGACCCTTGATACCAACAAGATCACTGTGTGTTATGAGAAGAGATGGGCTATAAAACTCAAGGGTCAAGTGTCTCAGAACAGCACGGGGTGCGGGGAGAAGGCAGGGACACATGCGGTATACTTGCCTCTGGTTTAGGTATCAGAGTCAGTTTTATGGCTTTGGACTTCATACTTGCACCCACAATCGTCACCTGTCCTGCACACTTTAGAAAGGTAGGTGCTTTTTAAAGTCGGAATTTCTATTCAGAATAAGATCGAAAGTCATAGCCTTGAAAATGTGGGCAATTGTAGCCTGGAGAGATGACTCAGTGGTTAAGAGTGGGTACTGCATTTACAGAGGACCTAACTAAGCTCATTTCCCAGCATCTATGTCAGATGGATCACAACTGCCTATAACTCCAGATCCATGGGACCCAAGACCCATGGGCCTCCTCAGGCACCTGCCTTCACATGCACTCACGCTTTTGTGCACATGCATGTACACAACACATAATTTTTTTTGGGGGGGGTGGTGGTTTGAGACAGGGTTTCTCTGTGTAGCTTTGCACATTTTCTGCATCTCTGTAGACCAGGCTGGCCTTGAACTCACAAAGATCCACTTGCCTCTGCCTCCCCAGTGCTGAGATTAAAGGCATTTGCCATCACCAGGCTCACACACATTTTTTTTTAAATGTTGGTTGTTAATTTTCCAGTCATACATTGCATTCAGAGGGAGAAGCAGTGACATTTGTTTTCAAGAAAACACCCTTGCTGCTTTGGGCAGTGCTAGCCTCCTAGGAAGTGCATTCTGTAGCAAGGTGAAGGTGCATTTCATCATGGAAGGCATCTTCATGATGATCAGAGTGAGTTATCATAGCTGAGGTGTGGGTGTGTGCTACCCCAACCCAGGGTCATTGGCCAGAGCCACTCCTAACCCTCCTGCCGGTCAGCAGTCACAGCACAGAACTTGCTGGCCCTGGATGTCAATAGTGCCAATGCTGGGAAACCTTGGTCTCATACATTTGGTATATAATTTGAAATTTTCTTGAAAAGGTGATTTATCCAAATGATTTAGAGCTATTTTATTTCAGTTTAAAATTTTAAAGTAGCATTCAAAGCGACAGGTTTCTTTATGGCATTTTCATATACACAGTGCTGTGGGATGTTCTATATGTTAAATGTGTTGCTTTGATTGGTTAATAAATAAAACACTGATTGGCCAGTAGCCAGGCAGGAAGTATAGGTGGGACAAGGAGAGAAGAGAATTCTGGGAAGTGGAAGGCTGAGGCAGAGAGACGCTGCTAGTCTCTGCCATGAGAAGATGTTAAGATACTGGTAAGCCACGTGGCAATTTATAGATTAATAGAAATTTAAGATATAAGAATAGTTAGCAAGAAGCCTGCCATGGCCATACAGTTTATAAGTAATATAAGTCTCTGTGTGCTTACTTGGTTGGGTCTGAGCAGCTGCGGGACTGGCGGGTGAGAGAGACTTGTCCTGACAGTGGGCCAGGCAGGACTGGAGAAAACTCCAGCTACAACACCCCGTCCTCTATCCCAGAAGCCCCCTCCCCCGTTCATATCCTTCCCCCCTCTATTCACACTCATTCCACACATGTATAAAAAAGTAGAATCTAAGCTCCTCACAGGAGAGAGAACTTACAGCATTGGTTTTTCTGACCCTGGGTTATTTTACATAATATAATATTGTCCATTTCCATCCATTTTCCTACAAATTTCATAATTTAATTTTTCTTTAAGTCAAAATAAAGTTGCATTTAGGCTGATTTTGTGTAGAGCAGAGGCCATTCACCCGTGAAGGACAGAAACCGGTGTGGTGCAGGGAAGAAGAGGCTGCTTGGGTGGAAGATGCCAGTGAGCTGTGAGCTGAGTCAGTGCCTACAGTGATGTGGCTGGCCAGGGGTGGAGCTGGAAGACCACATCGTTGTTCAGGTATGGGACTGAAGTGGAGGGAGAGACTTGTGGAGAGACTGGCTGTGACTACTGGGACAGAGGGTGCAGCAGAAGCCCACAGGCAGCATCTAAGTGGACACCATGTGGCAGGGCGGCCTGTTGGGACCCACATTATTTAACAGGTTAGAAGAAGAACCTGAAGCCCCAGGAGAAGCTGTGTGGAAGGCACCGGCGACAAACAACCTCCAGAGAGTGGTTGGAAACAGGATGCTACAGGACCACAGGAAAGCCATTGGACTGAGATTCTCTGGGCTCTGGAGACCAGATACAGACACTCACTGAGCTGAACGGGTCTCAAAAGCCGGGCCAGCCGGGTAGAAGATAGAACTTATCCTCAGGCTGAATGCACTTGAAGGCTGGGGATGCTGTTGGCATTGGTTGGGAAGCTGAGGGATGTGAACCTGTGTTCAGGAGATTAACAATAGCACCGTTTCTCTTTAAGCTGGCCAGGCATTTGACTCCTTTGGCTCCTGCTTTTGGAGTAGGGAGAACTACCACACACTCCAGGATAGGGCCAAGGCACTCAGAAGTTGCTGAAGGGCACGTTTCTGGCAGATGCTTGATTCCCAGGAAACAGACAAGAAGGGCCTGCTACCCTGTTGTCTGAGCTGGAAGTTGTGCGGAAACTCTCTATGTCTTACAGAGTCCCGCTTCGGGGTGCTCAGAGGCGCTCTGATTTAGCCTTTGGAACAGCAAATGTACTCTGTATTTTAAAACACAGTGGTATTGTTTCCTGGAGAGCTATTTTCTGTTATGGGCATATGGGAGGCACTGCCAAATTTAAAAGGCTAGTATGCATGAACACCCTCACAGTTCCACTCACCATCACAGGAACCACTTCAGGATGACATCTGAAGAGATGGCGTCCATAATTTTAAACACTTTCTTGGGGAAACCTTTCACGTGAGTTTTTAAACAAGCTTATCTAGAAGGGAAGAGAGATAATGAGAGGGAGAGAGAGGGAGAGGAAGAAAGGAGAGGGGAACGGAAAATAAAGGAAAGTGTGAGGCAGAGAAATGCCGCTGTGGGCTTAACACTGAAGTTCATGGCGGGAAGGACGGTGCCCGGGGTTCATGGTTTCGTTTCCAGGCCAGCCTGCTTTGCGTGACGATGCCTCAAATGATCCCCAGATTTAACACTATCTGTCAGGAAATGGTGTTTTTTGGGGGGTGGGGTGGGGTGGCACAGGCTTTAGAGCCTCTTTATTCCTGATTTTAGACCTGTAACTTTAAAAGAAATCCAAGAAATTCTAATTAGAGATTCCGCTCCCCAAGGGACCTGGTGCACTTCTCCATCCAATCATCTTGTGGGTCACTTCAAACTGACTGTTTAACTTCCATTTCTAATGTGACATGGCATCAATAGAACAAGACAATAGAACAGGATCATGGAGATGGAAGGTAGAAAGTTCAATTTTATCTGTGACTGGGCTTCAGTTGAACCTCTTTCTCTGAAGGATTAAAATCAGGGGACAAAAACAAACCAGAACAGAGACCACAGACAAATGCTCCCTCGCTCCTTGACTCAAGCCCAAATTAGTATCCTCTGCTCCAATGCCCGGCTCGGCCGCATTCTCTCCAGCACCTTTTGAACACACAGTTCTTGTATGGATGGTGCAGAGAGTGTCACACAAAGAGCCTGTCCTGAGCTGTTGGGCAGACACCTGTGAGGCACACTGTTTGAAGGGATGGAGAAGCTGCCTTCTGAGCAGCCAGAGGCAAGCTGGGAGGTCACTGGTGTTAGTCAGAATTTCTGATGGGAACGGCCAGCCCAAAAATAGAGAAAAAGAGAAAAATACTAGCCTTTAACTACCCCTAAACCACAGCCATAATGGAGAAGTCACAAATCCTGGCTATCATTTCTCTACTCAATTCCTGTTTTATTCTCTCTCTTCCTGAACAGGTGAGGGCAGATGTTGACCTGGCCACAATGACACATTTGAACAGAACACATTGCAACTGTGTCACTTGAGAGACTAAATAAGGCTCATGCCTGTGAATGATTGGTTGGTTTCTTTTTATTTGCCTCTAAATTTTAAGAAGCAAAGCCTTTTTTATTTTTATTTTTTCTTCAGGTGTGGTGGTGCAGGACAGTAGGGTGGAGGCAGAAGGATTGCAGTTTTGAAGCTAGCTTGAGAGGTATGTATTAAGACCTGGTCTTGAAGAAATGGCTTTTCCTATTCCACAGGGAAACTGGGTTGACAGTGTAAACCCATTCCAGCTCTGTTCAGTGCGGCTCTCACACAGCGTCTCTTTCAGCTGGTGCCGTTTTGTTGGAAACAGGATTCAGTGAGCAGAGGCCTGACTCCCTGGCTCGGGTTCTGACTGCTTCAGAATTTGATGACTTTTTTTCTTTCTTGGCCATAATGCAAAATCCCAAATAACACAAAGGAAATGACACATTGTTCTAAAGTCTCCCTGGCTGCATGTTTTATGAGCAAGAGTTCCTCAGCGCCGGCCATCTACCACTCTGCAGCCTTTCCCTCATTACTGCAGACTTTGAGTGTCTGAAAGCAAGATGATGTGAATGCTCTAAATATCAGAAAATTCAAATTACAGACTCAAGACTAACTCACTAAAAAGTGAAGAAAAAGGGCTTGTGAGATGGCTCAGCAGGTAGCAGTGCTAGCTGCCAAGGCTGAGACCCGAGTTCGAGTCCAGGATCCCCTGTGGTGGAAGGACAGGAATCAAGCCCTGCAGGTTATTCTTTGACCTCCACATGCACTGCCCCCAGCAAGTGAATTTAAGAAGAAAAAATAAGAAAAGCAAACCCTTCAGGACCATGTCTCCCCTCCTGCTTCCCTCCAAAGCTGAAACTTTAAAAAAGAAAGAGCCAGGACACCACTGAGGAGTTAGCGTTCTGTAATGGCAGCGCCAAACACAGAAGTCACAAATGTCATGAAATAGATAAAAATCCAGCTGGAAGTGAGGCCTGCCCCACTGAACACCTGTGTACCGTCTTAACTTTGCCTTAATGAGGCGCTACTTATCTTCCAACCCAGGAAGAATCAATAGTGGATCAATACGGATAAACATGCTGGCTATGACCTTTTGTCCTAAGACACAGTTAGCAGCTGGGTTTGGTGTTACTGGGATTTACCCAGAGACTTGTAACAGTAAATAATGATTCATTTAAGAATATTTGCCTGCTTTGATTTAGTGAGTCTGGCAGGTGGTTGTGGCCTTTGGATGGCATATGGCTCTGAGAAATTACATCAATATATGCACACGATGCATCTTTTTTTCCAGTTCATGCATCAAATTAATTAGTAAAGAAACCCCAGTTTCATATTTTATAAGCAAATATTCCCCAGCACTGGCTGAAGAGAATACAGTGAAAAGATGAAAGGGAAGTGAACCCACAATGTTCTGCAGGAATTTTTAAAGAATTAGAGATTTTGAGACAGACACCAGCATCTCGGGATCCAACACAGCAAGTGGTAGGCATATCCTGACATGATCGGCTAGACACCGACAAGTTCTTCAGTTTCAAGGTCAAGCACTTAAAGGGGGTGAAAGAGGGGGCATGCCCATCTCCCTGTTGGGGGGCATGGCCGTCTCCCTGTTGGGGGGCATGCCCATCTCCCTGTTGGGGGGCAGAGCACTCACTCCAGGTGTGCTCAGGGGAAACTGACATCCTTCAGGATGGTGTGTTTCTAACTGAAAACACAGACACTTGCATGTGCTCCCTTCTAGACACCCTGGAAGCTGTAGACAGGGCTCCCACAGTCAGTTTCAGTGGGGTGGTTGAGTGTTGTCTGAAAAAAATTGTTTTCATAGCTGGCTATTGTTAATAACAGAGTCGCTTTTTTTAGTGGTGCAACCCTGGGGGCAGGGGAGGGGGCGGCTGGCTGGAAGAGGAGGCTCAGAGGGGAATCATGAGGAGCAACAGAGGAGGGCGAGTGTGAGGGAGACTACCAAAACCCCAAAACCATGAAAACATAAAACCACAACAGAGCAAATATCAATTTCTACAAAAACTGTAATTAAAATACTATATTGTGTCTTAAGATTACCTTCCCAGAGAAGCTGGCCTTTGGAGATTAAAGGCCTCATAGTCTTGCAAATTATAGAAGCCGTGATTTTGGTTCTCTGTACAGATCCTGCAGATCCTACTTAGAATAAACAAGTTCTGGCGTATCTATTATAGCATTTAAAGTCTCTGGAGGTGGCTGCTAAGTTCCCTGTGCAGGACCTGTTTGCCTCTTTTGGAAACAGAAGAAATGTCTTATTGATAGAACATTAAGTGCCACATTTATTAAAATCAATAGATATTGCACTTCTTAAATATTGGGTATTTTGAAAAATATCTCACTTGCTTTTATATAATGACTTCATTCTTCATGGTTGGAGATCCACTGAATTTTAGGGAGCAATGTCTAGGTAAATGTGTCCATTTCTGTTTGATTTTGACATTCGAACAGTTCAACATGGTTATCGATAGCTTCTCTACATGGATCAGTAAATACCTCAAAATGAACATTTGCAAATCCTCACATATTAACATTGCAGTGCCTGTGAAAGCCTTAGACCATTTAACCAGCTAATTAGAACGAACTTTCAGTAGGAAGAGTTAAGCAAGGTGTCATGTGAATTTCGGTCTGAATTGGGATCAGCCTTCTATCCTGTCCCACCAAGGGAATTCTTTGACATACTTTCTTTTGCAGCAAAGCCAATAACACTCACTTTGGACAGCATGTGTCTCTATTATACATGCCACACATGACCATGGAAACCAGCTCTCTCTAGCTGTCATATAAAAAGAAAGCAAGTGTTCGGTAATTCCCGAGTTCAACAGAATCTTTCCCTCACTCAGTAACCTCTTACTGCTGTTCTCCCCCCTCCCCCCCAGATCTCTAGTGCTCAAATGCAAAGAATCAAAGAAGTAGATACAATAAAACTTTAGGATGAAATGGAAACAAACAGAAGCCCGAGAGTCCCTACCTTTTTTTTGTGAATGCAGTGGCGATTGCACTTGATGAAAAGGCTTTTCTTCAGGGAGATATGCAGGCTGGCTGCACTGATTGAGGGCCATGTCCAACTCAGAGTCCTTGCTTTTAAACAGGTTTCCAGGGTAACTACAGGTATAAGGCTGATTCACTGCCCAGGCCTGATCCATATAGATGCTGTTACCAGGCACGGCTTGGACATCACGACCACTGTAAGCTGGACTGTCTTCCAGATACGTGAGATAGTCAGTGACCTGCGTGTAGCCGTTGCTGCTGGCAGCTGGGCACACTCCCTGGACCTCTGGCATACAGTAGTTCATTTTGTTATCCAGGCTCAGTTTCTACTTTACATATACACACGCTCTACACATGCATTTTCCAGCCCCCTACACCCTGGAGCAGGGCATATATGCTGAGAGCATATATTCATACACATGAAACAAGGAAAGAGATGAATAAACCACCAGCCTAGCAACCTAGTCTGCCTCACTTCAGAGTGGTACCCGATGTGCTAAAACCTTGCTTCAGAGCTGCATCTTCAAGCTCTCCTGCTCTTCCAATGCTGTGGAGAGCAGACTTAGGACTACAAAGGTCTTAAGCTGTGTACACAAGCTAATTCCTGGGGAAGATGGCAGGCAGGTGGAAATGGCCCCTACTTGATTAGGACAGTGACAGAGAAAAGGTGCCTATTATGCCGAGGCCAGGAAGTTCATTTTAAACACAGGTTTCAACCCCTTTCAACATGATTAGAAAATGATTGCTCATTAGTGCCCTTATGGTTGACAACTTAAGCATGAAACATTACAAACACATCTTAGAAAATATCCTTGGGTACACAGGCAATCCTAAAATCAATAATCAAGTTTATTAGTGCGAACCAAAGAAAAGCCACTAGTAATGAGCCTGGCAACTGGCTCTGAGACATTAATCTAGCTGTGTAAACATTAGCATGTGATTCCATCACTAAATATCACCACTCGGCTTTCAATAGCTGGGTCTGGCCATCCTCAAGTCATACCCAGGTCCCACTGGCTATGTTATTATTATTTATTTATTTATTTATTAATTATTATTTATTTATTTGTTTGTTTGTTTATTCATCCATCCATCCATCCATCCATCCATCCATCCATCCATCCATCCATCTATCATCTATCTTTCTATTTATTTGAATGCTTCTGGTGTCCTGAGTTTTAATCTGTTCCTTTCAGATGGTCAGTTTCTGGATTGACAACACTGACTAATACAAGGTCTAAAGTTTAAGTAAGCTTTCTTTATCCTTTGTTTGTGAGGGCACTGAGTGTGCACCTGTGCTCAGTATGAGAGATGCCCCAACTCAATACCAGTTGTTTGTTCTCTTTGCCATGTGTATGCAACAGAAGCTTGTGGGAAATATTGTACAGGTTTTACTTCCAAATCTGCCTTTGAGAGTATTTTCCAGCTTTAATGTCACTTAAGTAGTATTTATGTATTTGACATTTAGAAACAGGGATCCAAGAGGAAAAAGTATTTTCTGTAAAATTGCAGTCTTTAAATAAAGAAGTTAAATACCAGATTAGAATGTACGCACTTGTTAAGAGTCTTATGAACAGTTTTTCTGGGTGCATGCGTGGTGTTTCCATGTGTTCCAGATCATTACATCAGTGAGGGTGGGACTCTTGGCTGTCAAGATATGGGTTCCTTGCCTTTCTTCCAGAGACTCTTAGATGGGAACCACAGGTAGTGATGTTTACATGTGAGTCCTTGATGATGCCCAGTGTCTGACCTGGCATCTCTTTCTTGAAGACCTCCAGTCCATGCTGGTAAGACTTTTGCTCTGACATGTTGCTCCAGTCATAAACAGTGACATGGAATTGGATGACAGGGTCACACACTGGAAAAAGGGGGGTGCTATATAACCACTCAACAAACTGCCCTTGAATTACCAAAAAAGCATGGAGGTGGCAGATACAGACAGTGCTGTGCCACAAGGTCATGGTCCCTGGCACCAGGGAAGTTGGACACAGGTGCATTAAATGCACAAAGACAGGTGGCCAAAGCTGCAGAGCTTGTGAGTGAAGACATATTCATCAATATGGTAAAGGGCTATCGACTTAGCTGATAAGCAAAAGATGAGTTAAAATGAGGGATGGAACCCAGGCTGACCCAGACAGACAGGCAGAAATTAGACTCCTTGGAAAACCAAAATAGATCCATAAAACACAAAACAAGTAAAGGAATGATCTCCAATTATACCTGAACCTGGAAAAATGAACTGACGTAATTCCAAACTGTCAAGGGCTACAGTTTCCACAAGAAACCAGGAACACATCTAGCATTTTACCACTGGTCTACACTCTGATCACTCTAAAACAAATGAAGATTTATTTGCAAGCATTTTTATAACACATGCACATGCCGTTACAGTTAGCATGTTCTGCTTACTGAAAACGTCAAAACATTTCATCAGCAGTAACGGATATTTTCTGCACACTCCAGGAAAGAGGATCCAAGCCTTATGTTTGCTGTCTGAACTCAGTTATTTATCTTAAATTTCCCAGATCAAAATCTAAAACTCGCCTCCCAGTACAGCACTCTCTTCCTTGGCAGCCCATGTGCTATGGCCCCTTCGACTTGGAGGCGTGCACCAAGATCTGACCCTGCCACTGTGCCCCGCACATGGCTGCTGCCCTCCCTGTTCTACTCAGGGCGCAGATCCAAGCTACTTCTTACTTTCCACCACCAACAGGCTCAGTGAAAGCCAAAGGCTCAGCTTTTCTTCCAAAGGAAGACTTAAAATCAGTGCTCAGGAGTCTTTGAATGAAAGACCCATGTGTGATCCTTCTCTGCAATGAGATGGATGTGCTAGGAGAAAAGGGAACAGCTTAGACAGCCTCCCTCCTCCTGTCTTTTGATTGTACTGAATTCTCTTTGTGACCTTTGACCAGGAAGAGACTCATCTCCTTATCCATCTTCTAAACCACTTATTATTCTTATTATTTTTAGTTAGTAAATGAAGTAACTTCTTCACGTCTGTTACACTGTGTTCTTATTCACACCCAGTATGCTTCCCATCCACCCTCCCCAAACTTCCTGGTTCCTTCGCTTCTGCTTCCATACCACAAATGTGTCCCCTCTCATCCTCATATTAGACTCTTCCCGACCTCTTTCTACCGCCATACAACTCCACACCTTAGTTTTAATTATGTGTATGTGTCTGTGTGTATGTGAGTGTTGGTGCCTGCCTGCGGAGGTCAGAGCAATCAGATTCCTTGGGGGTCTGGAGTTTCAGGAACCAGAGTGGGTCCTCTGTAAAAGCAGTATGTACTCTTAACCACTGAGCCACCTCTCCGGCCCCGAGTGTAACTTGTATGTTTTACACAAATCAGAACTATGCTCTTGTGAAAGGTGTTCTTTTCACAGCAGGTGGGGACACTCTACGCATAAGGAACATAGGTGACTCTAACTGGTGGTAGCAGGATTGGTCAAATCACATGAATAGGAAGCAATAGCGCCTGCTACTGCGGCCAGACCAGGTTTGCCTGTCTATGAAGAGACAGAGTGTTCTGCACAAGCCACGTGTTATGATTCCTGGTGAGGCTTTACTGAAGATTCTTAAACTAGTGACAACCTAGCTATTCAGTCACTGGAGATACAGAGTTACGTGGCCCACAGTGTATCAAATTGTGTCCAGGAAACTGGGGAGGGATTTCACAGTAACCATGAGAAGTATGACAGCCCACGATAATTTGTTGTACAAGTGCACCCTTTTCTGTGGATGGAAAAAAACAGGCTAAAAGGACAAGACTAATCCAGTCTGTCGGGAAAATCGTGGCAGACAGAAAACCTTCACGGGGTCTCCAGGAGGGCACTGCTTTTTCCTCTCTCACTACCTCTGTTCAGTTACTTTAGAATGTCTTGTTTCTCAACTACATTTGCATATGGAGCTCAAATGAGAAAAGTTTAAACTTGGATACCCATGTGTTTCTGCAGAAAATTGGATTCTGTCAACATTGTTGAAATCTTAGCATCAAGAATTTTTAGACAGGGTTTCACTGTGAATCCCAGGCTGGCCTCTAGCTCTTAGTCTTCCTGCCTCAGCCTCCTGAGGGCTGGGATTCCAGTGTGTGAGCCTCAAGGTCACTAAAGTTCTCCAGGCTACTTACATAGGGAGCAATATGGCGGCCCAACAGTGGCAGCCCTCCTCCATGGACCAGTGTACCTGTCATCTCACTCCTTCTTCAGTTTCATGATGAATTTCTGGTGGTTCTTAAAACTCTACCCTCTACCACCAACCTGAAACTGCATCCTTTGAATTCTGAGGCATGGATTTGATGTGTGGACATAAGGACCTTCTGCTCATGGACCTTTGTAGACACCTGTGAGCTGGCCATGGGCAGAAGAGAGCACTGTGAGCTGGCTTTTTAGTGTGTAGATCTCAAACATGAGCTGGCTGCACAAACGGCCTCACAACTGAACTTACAATGGCATGTCCTGAAAATGGATGAACCAACCTAAGGCAACTCATTTGGCCGGGCTCTGCCTTCTGCTCTGAGGACAGCTCTTACTTTCTGCTGTAACGCTGCATACTCGAAATCTTACTCGTGCATATGGTCCCTGGGAAAAAATACTTGCCAGTCTCCCTTGTGCCTAGATGGTTTCTAAAATTCTGGCCAATCACTTGTGACAGAGGAAGTAGTGTAAAGCAATTTCTAGGAAAGTCAAAGCACAGCATCAAAGACCACAGGTGCCTGGCGTTTAGTCCTCCACTGTCCTATCTACCTTCTGTCAACAGGGTACGAGTGATGGCTGGAGTCCTTGTGTCTACTTTGGTCACTGAGGGTGGTGGATAAGTGACAGGAAGAAGTCTAGGTTGCTGAAGTCCACAACACTGCCACACTGCACTGTCCCAACAATGTCTGGACTTTTTTTCTCAGGAGAGAAATAAACTTATTGATGTTGTAGTTTCTTTGTTCATGATAGAGGCATAAGTATTTTTGCCTTAGTTTAGAGATGAGGGAATCTACTGAAGTAAACCACTTAGAACAGTGGCAGATGCAGTCTGTGGCAAAGGCCTGCACGTGGCAATGATGACTGCCATCATGGATGAAGGGCAGTAGCTCCAGAGTGGGGCTGATTTGCACTGCATAGTCTTCATGTTCAATTCTAGTCAGAGGGCAGAAAACTTTGAACTATGTGCTAAATAAAGCATTTTTTAAAATTTAGTCTTTTGTCAATAAAGTTTTATTGGAATTCAGCCACATTTAACCACTGTAATTGTAATGCTCACTGACACCTCCCACTCTCTAGAACCTTGTGTTCTGTCCTCTCTCAGTCTTGTGGTTTCAAGCCACCATCCATCTAGGACTCTGTGCTGGCTAGTCTTATGTCCACTTGGCACACAAACTAGAATTATCTGAAGGGAGGAAGCAAAATTGAGAAAATGCCTCCATAAGATCTGGCAGTAAGGCATTTTTTAAATTAGTGATTGATGGGGGAGGGTCCAGCCCATTGGGTGGAGCCACCCCTGGGCTGGTGGTCCTGGGTTCTATAAGAAAGCAGGCTAAACAAGCCCTGGGGAGCAAGCCAGTAAGCAGCACCCCTCCATGTCCTTCCCTCATCTCCTGCCTCTAAGTTCCTACCCTGTTTGAGTTCCTGTCCTGACTTCCTATGATGATGAACACCAATGTGGAAATGTAAGCCAAATAAAGCCTTTCCTCTACAACTTGCTTTTTGGTCATGGTGTTTTGTTACAGCAATAGGGACCCTAACTAAGACAGGCTCTAAGCAAATTACCTCCACGCGTTCCTTCCCTTCACCCCCTGTGCCCAACTCCTCAGCAGGAGCATGGGTCTTTCTTCTAGCTTGTCTTTTATTGACACAGCACCTGGAGTGATGTTTAAAATAGCTGACTAGGTAACGCCATGTCCTGTGGCTTCTTCCTGCTTTTAGAAGGAAGCATCTGCACTTGACCCTGGCCTTCCCCAGCCCCTCACCCACTCCTTTCTCCTGTTCCCTGCCCAGTGTCCCTCTCTTTGGCACTCCAAGCTCTTTTTGGCCTCAAGGACACCTCACATGTTTTCTTCCCCTTCTCCTCATAGAGATCATAAATTCCACTTGCTTTAGCTCTAGCAGTTCCTTGTTCTGTTAGGAACCGAAAGCCCATGACCCCTCACTGAATACACAATATTGGCTCTCAGACAGAACAGTGCACCGAGGCCCGTGTTCATTATTTTTTCAAAGATATTATTTTAGCCAGGTGTGGTGGCACATGTGTTTAACTTCAGCACTTGGGAGGCTGAAGCAGGATGAGATCAAGACCAGTCCTGGGCAATATAGTATGACTCTTTCAGAAAGAGGAGGAAGAGGAGGGGGAAGAGGAAGAGCATCAGGAAGGGAAGAGGTGGGAGACAGAGGAAGGGAGGGTTCTAAAGAGAGAATGTATTACAAAACTAAAGAGCCCTGAAAATATCTATCTCAAGCTAGGCTGAAGCTCAATGCAATAGATTTGCATGCAGGAGACTTGAATCTGATCCCTAGTTCACACACACACACACACACACACACACACACACACACACACACACACACACACGGGTGGGATGGGACTCCATCTTAGTTCATCTGGAGCAAGGCTAACTAAGCTCCTGGAAGTCTGGGACAACCCATCTTAAAGTATCCCACTGGGCACTTCCCGGCTATACCAGAAACATGTGGAGGCTGAGCCTTCTCCTAGGCTTCTCTGGATTGTAGGATCCAGAGTTTTGATGCTGTGCATCGTATATGTGCTTCACTTATCTGTGAGGAAATTAAATCACAGGTGGTAGCTATGGGAAAAGACAGTTTAAGGGAGAGGCAGGCAGGACACCCAGGAGATCAGCCCCTGCGACCACAGAACAAGGCAGGCAGGACCCCTGGGAGAATAGACAGACCTCTGGGACCACAGAACAGACCAGAGACAGGGCTGCTTTGACTGCGCTGGCCCTTCTACTCCAGGCAGGGACTTTACTTCCTAATTGGGCCTGGTATATTAGACTTGAAGAACTACTGTCGAGAAAGGGGCTCAACTCAGGCCTGGGGATGGGTTCCAACTGCTTCTCTTTAGCATTTCCAAGTTGGAGAAGACTGAGTCATTCAAAGGAGGGATTTGAGTTCCTCAGTAGTAGATGTGTCAGTCAGCATGACCCACACTGCTTTGATAGCCACACTGTGTTATCAGTACTAAGTGAACACCAGGCACATGGTCAAAGTGGTCCACTAGTGTCAGTCCTGAGAGACACCTTGAAGAAAAAGCAACAGAGAGCGTTGGTGGCCAGGTGAGCACAGGAAACAAGGCTCTGCCTGTTTTCTTCTTGGAGGTTCAGGTGTGAAAATCCACTAGGCTATGGCACCATATCACACACACACACACACACACACACACACACACACACACACACACACCTTGTGATCTGATGTCTATCACAGATGCTCCAGACCTGGACTCCTGCTCTGTTGGGCTACATGCTTGGGATGGAGCCAAATGTGGGGACACAGGGAATACCTGTAGGTTGGGTGCATTTCTGAAATTACATGTGAGAGAACACAAATCAGACAGGAGGAGAGCTCCTGGACGGTAGGGGAAGTCCCTAAGGGTCCCCAAGACTAGGCTGTGCCTTTGGGCTCTCAGACTAAGTCTTCTTTGGCATGAACAAGCTCAGAGCTTTTTTCTTTAGAACATTTTGTACTGTGAATTTGTTCCTAATTTTAATTTTTTCTCTTGGTGTTCAATAAAAGCTTTTTGATAACTCTGTCTTGTTACAACTCCACAAAAAGGTAGCAAGGGGAGGCTGGCTCACAGTCATTCACAAAACAAAATGTGCTTTTATGAAAATGTGCATGAGAGTGTGACAGTGTGGCTAACTGCTGGAGAGGGAATGAGCTGATGAAGGTGCAGAGGAACCCTGAAGTGAACGAGACACTCTGGGGCCACACTGATGGGAGCAGCACGTGCTGGGGGAACAAGTGAGGAAAGAGGTAGGTTGCTGGAAGGGAAGTTCTGAAGGCCTGAAATGCTGTAGCCTTCTCCATACTGCCTTAGAATTCGGATTGTTCTACTTCCTTAAGGTGGGATGGCTACCTTAGTCCGTTCATACAGAGGCCCTGTCACCTCATTCTCTGTGGCTTTTCACTAGAAGAGTTGATAAAAGCAGCCTTTGGACTTCCACAAGGATGTAGACCAGATCCCAAAGTTCTTTGATCTGGGACTATGGCTCCTGGACCAGTTACCCACATCTCAGACACTTCTTAGAAATGCAGGATCCAGCTCTGACCTAGTGGACCGCAAATGCTGTGGGTGATGTGCAAGCCCTATCTGATTCTGATGCTGGCTGCACTCTGAGAGCCACCCCTGTAGAGAAAGGCAGGTGTCCTCCAAGCTGGTTCCTGACCCCTCTCAAGCCTCACCGCTGTTATGTTGAGCCCAGGATTCTCAGAGCTTCTTTTGTGTGGTCCATTTCTCTTGGCTCCTGCTCCTCTCTGATATTTTGCCTTTGCTTTTTGTCTGAAAGTCGTTAGGCCTAATTAGTCTAGGGGAAAAAAGTCACACTCCACCTGGCCAGCTCAGCTCAATTTTCCTGGTCTATGACCTGGCTTTACGTGATCTGGTATTTCCAGCAAGACATTACTTAGCAAACTGTCATTGCCACGCAGGCTCTGGTAACAAGAAATGACTTCTGGCATCTTTGCCCCTCTGAACACAACAGTATCAAGACTGCATTGACATTTGGCTTGCTCCAGCCTCCCACTGCCACCACTTGGGTGGTTGAGACATGTCCCTACCATGCTGTCTTTTCTCATGTGCCTTCTGTTTCTGATTAGTTCTTTTTAGTCTTCTCTAGGGGATGGTCTGTCCCTTCTTCTAGCCTTCCACCTGGGAGAGGCAGTGCAGGGTTTACTCTTAGCCCATGTTGGCCTAGAACATACTATGTAGTCCAGGTTTGTCTCAAGCCCATGGTGATCTTCTTACCTTAGCCTCTCAAGTGATTTCAGGTGTGAGCGACAACACCTGGCTCTTTGCTTGCCTTTTGAAACTGGTTTTCCTCAGTCTTCAACCACCTTCTGATCACTCATAGCCTTAGCAGGTGTGGTGGTTTGAATAGGAATGGCTTCCATAGACTTGTGTATTTGAATGCTTGGCCCATAGGGAGTGGCACCATTAGGAGGTATGGCTTTGTTGGAGGAAGTGTGTCACTGTGGGGATAGGCTTTGAGGTCTCATATGCTCAAACTATGCCCAGTGTGGGACTTAGTTCACTTCCTATTGGCTGTGGATCAAGACATAGACCTCTCAGCTACCTCTCCAGGACCATGTCTACCTGCATGCTGCCTTGCTTCCTGCCATAATGATAATGGACTAAACCTTTGAAACTGTAAGCCAGCGCCAATGCAATGTTTTCATTTATAAGAGTTGCTGTGGTCATGGTGTGTCTTCACAGCAATAGAAACCTTAATTAAGAGAGTAGGTAACCCCATCAATGCCTTCAGCTTCAACTATTGCCCCATGAGCTGATGGTGATCTCTCTGTGCTCATCAGACCTGTTACCCAACTTTTTACCAAGCACCTCTTCCCTATTGACTAGCACTCATGGTTCTGGAAGATACTATGCATGCTGCTGGAGGAGAAAAGCAATCATCAATATCACCCAGCTACACACTCTGCAACCCATAGCAGTGCCCTGTCTGTCAGATAAACTGGTGCAATAGTGGCATGAATGTTAGAGGAACAACCAACCACTCTTTGATTGGATTTAAGGCCCCATTCCATACACTGCTCATGTAAACAAGAACCTGAGAGTCATAGGTCATGGGCTTTGGGGAAAACCTAATTTTACTGTTCTGCTCAATTTACATAGCAATAAAATGACTCCAATGTGTCTATTGCTATACCCATAGATCAGTGCATGGCTTGACCCACATCAGAGCTTTTTTTTACAGTAATGTTGTTGTACCATGTGTGCAGTCATCTAGCCTGTTTGATTGCCTTTCCCTTCTTTAGTCTCCCTCTTCATCCCAAAGACTTTTCCTTCGACTTGTCCTATGTATGTATGAATCTATGTTCATATATTTATTCACATGTGAATCTAGGTTCCACATAGGAGAGAAAACATGATTTTTTTTCCCTTCTGGCTCTCGGCTATCTCACTGAACATGATGAGCTCTAGTTCCTTCCATTTTCCTGCAAATACCATAATCTTATTATTCTTTATGGTTGAATAAAACTCAATTGTGTACAGATGTCACATTTTCTTAAGTACTCCACTTTCCTTTATAGAAGAATTATTAAATTCATTCATGAAATTATCAGATAGCAAGTTAAATTAATTAAAACATGAAAAAATGTGTAAGATGATCAAGGAAGACACTTAATATTGACTTCTGCCCCCCATTTGTGCATGCACATACCCACAGGAAACAGGTAGACACACACACACACACACACACACACTACAAACAGGAAGCAGGATCTGCACACTGAATGCTCCTAAGTGTCAAGTAAATGAAAAATAAAATGGAATTATTTGTTCTTTTTCTATAGATTTAAATGGAATTGATTTTTAATGGTGCAAAACCTCATAAAAGTTGAATATACTGAACTATAGTTAGTGGCAGAGCACTTTTATGGCATGCATGACCATCTGGGCCCATTGTCTAGTATGCACGATGCCTTGGAACCAAGCCCTAGCACACAAAAATTGAAAACATCTAAAAAACACACACATAAAAATTGTACACAACCTCAGTATGTCATGTGAGGTTTTGATAGGTGCACACCTTGTTTAAGGAATGACACAGGAATGTTCTTCACTCTAACCTAATGCCAGAAGGCCAGTAGAATTTCCATCATTGCTTGCTTTCAACAGCCTTACTGCCAATTTACGGCCTAGGCTCCATGTGTGTCTCCATTAACCAGAACTTCAGCATGTGCTACCACCCTGCAGACTTAGAATACACTCAAGGGAAAACCTTTTTGTAGTGTCTGTTGCCTCAAGCAGGCATGTAATAAAGCCACAATAAACAAGGCATAGCTCAGAAGCACTTTCACACTATTCTATGACATTGTAACAACAACAAAAAAAACTCTTCAGCTTGCTGGGAAGTGAAGGATGGGTTACATATGAAGCAATAGTTGAGGAGGGAATGGAAGAGGATATTTTTTATATAAGTTTTTAAAAACTAGGATTGATTTCATGCTGGTACCCCTGAGATTCACATCTAGAAATTGTAAACTGAAAGTCTTAATTTTATTTCACAAATCAAAATGTTCTGGAAATTACCTATAAATACCAAGACCAGCCTAAAATATGCCCCAACCTCAGCTGTTTTCTAAGTCAATAAATTGGTTTGGTTAAGGGAAGGAAAGTACTGGGGATGTCTTTCCATATGCTGTGAATGTGTTGCTCTGATTGATTGATAAATAAAATGCTGATTGGCCAGTAGCCAGGCAGGAAGTATAGTGTAGGCAGGATAAGCAGAGAGGAGAATTCTGGGAAGTGGAAGGCTGAGTCAGGAGATGCTGCCAGCCACTGCCATGAGAAGCAAGAGTAAAGTACTGATAAGCCACAAGCCACATGGCAACATATAGATTAATAGAAATGGGTTAATTTAAGATATAAGAACTAGATAGCAAGAAGCCTGCCACGGCCATACAGTTTATAAGTAATATAAATCTCTGTGTGTTTTCTTGGGTCTGAGCGGCTGCAGGCCTGAGTGGGAACTGGAGAAAACTCCAACTACAGGAAAGAATGGCCAGGCCAAATGGTGAGGAGCTGTGTGACATGGCACCACCTTTTTGATGACCCACAGCAAAGCCCTTGGGATGTGAAGCTGGTCTCCAGTAGTTTCCCTGAGTTTCATCTGATACACGCTAGCTTTAAATGTGTCACAGCTGACAGAGAAACACGCAACTGTTAGTTTAGATGCTGCAAGGAAAATGTAATGGAATTCAGCTACTATCACAAAGGCTACTACTTGGAAAAGTCAAGGACTTCTCCAAATGTCAAGCCATGGCTTAAGAAGTCTTGGTGATATTTTAGCTTTTGTATGTATATTAGCTGGTTCCTACAGTGATTTTCTTGTAAAGCTATGTGTGCTTCCAAGAACTCCTAACAGTGTATTTATCTAAAATACCTATTAAGCATCAAAGGCCAAATGAAACAACACCTGTCCCCTACCTAGGTTGGGAGGATAGCTTTATTTCTTGTGCAATTTAGGGTGAGACCCTTCTTCTACTAATAGACTCCTAATTTCTTACCTAACTACTTCTAGGAATGTAGATTGAGCACTTAAATTCCCTTCTTGATAAAATCACCAATCATTAGCTTCTCCTTTACCACTCCCTTTTGTAAAAGAAAGCCTGGTGGTCACTGCCTGAGGAAAACTCTTACCTGCCTTTATGACCCCCATAAGAATTCAAGCTTGGTGGCCTTGTTCTGCCAGATTGATATTGCTTGGGTTTATAACTGGATTCCTGGGAGACTTAGAGAGAACTGAGAAAGTAAGGAGACTGAGAGGTATAAAAACAGAGAAAAGAATATTTTGAAGAGAGAACATGAGGACGGGAAAGAGAAGAGAGAAGAGAACAGAAGAACTAGACGGGTAAGAACTGGAGAGAAATGGACTAGATGGGAAGAACTAGATTGTAGCTCTGCAAGAGAGTACTAGTGGAACAAGATACAGAATGAGAAAGAAGGAGATGGGAGAGGAGCTAAGATGGGAAATAACTAAATGGATGAGAACCTAGATGGGGCAGAACTAAGATGAAGGAATAGTTAGATCTTAGAGGGGACAGCAGATAAATGTAGAGAGAAATCAGGCAAGAAAGGAGCTAGGCATGAGAGCAGAATAGAAGCTGTGTAGAGAGAGAATTGACACAGAATAATAAAGTGTATGGACTAAGGGGTTTCATGTACATAAATTCATTTCTTTTCATCAAAGATTAAATTATCAGTTGGTTGTAGATTCTTCCCTGACCCTGGGAGGGGACTATCGAGGGGCTGGACCCCTTTAGTCCCCAATATTTCAAGGCATTCACCCTTAGAGCTTTGAGTGGATGCTTAAAAAAGAGTACTTTTACAAAACTCACTTCTGCTGAGCATAGTGAGATAAGGAACCAGTTCCTAATGAAGGCATGGGCTGCCTCACATGAGGATATGAAGACATGGGGCTGGAACATGGATATTCTCTCACTCACATGATTAAATGATGCTGTGACTTTTTAGTACTTCTGCTAAAAGTCATAAGGAAACACCAGCAAACCCTAAATTCAGGGTAATACAGAAGAATAAGCTCACATATCTTAAAAAATACCAACACTCAGAAGAGCAGACAAGAGAAGGACTTTGGATCTGCTCCAGGTTTAAGCAGACTGACCTGAGCCTGTGGGACACCATGCTGATTGCAATAAGCCAGGCATGGAACAACAAATTGCATGACCTCACTTAGATGTGGGACCTAAAAACATCAAAGGTATGGTGGTGCCTACAAGTCATCCACAGGAGGCCTAGGGGATGGACAGATGATAGATAAAGATCAAATTTCAGTCAGGAGGAAGAAGCTCAGGGATCCATTACATAGCATGATGTGATGCATATAGATCACAACAATGGGCCCTTCCCTTCAAAGTTATTGAATGATTACAAAGATGTGAGGCAACACATGTACTAACAAGTTTAATTTAAATAATCATTGATGTAGGAAGATATTAAAGCAACAATTCTATACTATAAACATATTAAATTTTTATTTGTCAATGATACCTTAATAAAGTTGTAGAGAGAGCCCAATGCCCCACAACTACTAAATGAAACACATAACCCTGTATCCTGGGCCAGAAAACAAGACTGGAATGAAGGACAAGTGGTGGTGGCAGCCTATTAAGCCCTACATTGGCAGGTCCTCTCTTCAGCTCAGTCATATCTCCCTTCATTGAGTGGGAAAGGGAACAGAGTGTGACATTTGAATAAAGCATGTCCATTAGAAAGTAGTTTGCGCTAGCGTCAAGTTTCCTGAATCTGATAATTCCGTCATGGTCATCTACGAGAATCCCCATTGTTTTAGGAGTCATTCTGAGGGGTTTAGTTAAGAAGTCTGATTTTTGTAACTTACTGTCAGTGTTTCTGTGAAATCATAATGCTAGGTAAAATGCAAACAATACCCTCAGCTACACCCACAGATAAAGCAAATGAGGCAGAACGCTGGCTGTGTAGGTAAGAGGTGTACAGGTTAGCCCAAGGTTCCTCAGGAAGAAGACACCAAAAGCAACTCCAGATCCTCCAGAAATCATGCAACTTAAAGGACAAATTGAGGGAAAGGTGCACAAGAATCAGCCTGCATAGCTTGAAAAATGTCACTGCCTTGAAAGACAGAGGAAACCAACTCCCAAAGCAGGCGGTGTATATAAAATGTATACCCAACATAACAATAAGGGATGTATATAAAATGTATACCCAACATAACAATAAGGGATGTATATAAAATGTATACCCAACATAACAATAAGGGATGTATATAAAATGTATGCCCAACATAACAATAAGGGATGTATATAAAATGTATACCCAACATAACAATAAGGGATGTATATAAAATGTATGCCCAACATAACAATAAGGGATGTATATAAGATGTATACCCAACATAACAATAAGGGATGTATATAAAATGTATGCCCAACATAACAATAAGGGATGTATATAAAATGTATACCCAACATAACAATAAGGGATATATATAAAATGTATACCCAACATAACAATAAGGGATGTATATAAGATGTATACCCAACATAACAATAAGGGATGTATATAAGATGTATACCCAACATAACAATAAGGGAGAACAAAAGGCTGTGATTGGTTGGAGAAAACAATGGGTCAGTTTAATGTGTGACACTCTCAGCTTTTGGTAGTGAGATTTGGACTGATTGTGGTCAACTGTAATGCCTTCAGATTTCCCCAGTCCTTTTCTGGGAGAAAAAAAGTAAAATAAAGACACAGGTAAAGATAGGTCCTTTCAAAGAAAGCTAGGGTTAAGTATCATATCTCTGAGCCTCAGGGACAAGAGGAAAGCATTGTACCCTAAGACTGCTCATGGCTATTAAGTGGGATGAATCCGTATCAGATACCTGTCTCCATAGAAACCTATTTGGTTGAAAGTCCTGCAAAAGATTAACATGTATTTTTCCTTTCCTAAAGGGCAGTGGATCCTACTTACATGGATTTTGACCTTTACTTTTATATCTGAGGCTTATTATAAGGAGTTCTTTGCAAAGCTAGTCAAACAAAGAGCTCAGTAAGTATCATTTCATTAGTTCTAAGGTTTGACTTAAAGTAGTTATGGCCTTTAGAGCTGCATATCGTGAGACCAGTATGAGGAATTGGGGGTGAAACCTGCCATTCATAGAATATTGCCATCTACACAAATAAGCCACTGGCCCCACACAATATTGTAACTCAAATGCCAAGTTTTCAGCCTGGTGCTGCATTTCAAGAGGCAGTAATGTTTAATAAAGTCAATCTCCTTGTATAAGTTAATACTGACAGATGTCACAGGGATATGGCTTCTCCAAAGCTCATAATCCTGTTCAAGTCAATGCCATGGAGAATGGCCTTGGGTCATGGGGCTTCCTGACTCTCATCTGATTTCCAAGGTCATCTCGTCCTGGGTTTCTAGTACCCTAAACAGGCTTGTGTCAAGTAGGCTAAATTCATCTGAATCTGAAAGAGTATTGTGTTAAGTACAGCTCACCATGAGAAGCAGTCACAGTATAGTCACTGGAGTGAGGGACCATCCTGAAGACCATTTGTGATACCATCTTTGGTATGTGATCTCTGTATCTCTGGGATACTCAGACCCCAAAGGTCTATCCAGAAGCAGCTGGCCACACCTTCAGGGAGGGGGTTTATTATGGAGTACACAATGCTTTCAGAAACTTCTGAGGGAACTAAAATTGGGGTCTTGAGGACCTGAAGGTTTATGGGTCATTGGGGAGAAGGATCCCAAAGGGAATAAAACTACCGAAGGAGATGGCCTGAGACACAATTTTTCAATCAGTTTGGACTGTGCACTATATCTTCATGGTGATCCCAGGTTGGTTTTTTTTTTTGGCCCCATTTTCTTCACAAGTGGAAGTATGATTTCAATATTGAAAAACTAACAGTGGGATATAAGTCCTTTTCCTTTATTTGTCGCCAATTAATCTCTATGTTCTTTGTTGGAAAGAATTAGTTATTTATCCAATGTTAAGTGGTTAGTTTCAGAGCCAAGAACCAATCCATGATTGGCTGGTCCCACATTTCCAAGTGTTGGCTGGGTGCTAGGGAATCTGAGGATTCTCAGGCTGTCTTTATAGGCAGGATCAATATGCCATTCATGTATCTGTCTAAATTTGACTGGAACATCTTTGTAGTTTCAATCTGTGTCAGAAATGGCAGATGGCCTGTGTCTTCAAAGCACTTTGTCACGGTTAACCATCTACTTGTGCCTGACTTTGAGAACTACCTATTGAAAGTGTCAGGGATGTGGCTTCCATATCTATTCCCTTCCACCTACAGTAGAACTGGCTCAGTTCAGTGTGGGCTTAGTAGTTATTCTCCCATGAGTGTTTGGCACTCTCAATACCCACAGTACTTCTTATGGTCTTTCCAAGCCTCATCAGAGCAGTACAACTTCCATCTACTGATCTGTCTCTGGAACATCATCCAAGAGCTTATTTCTATCAAAAACCTCTCCATTTTTTTCAGATAATAAAATAGGAGATCCGAAAGGCAAGTGCCTTGCTCAAACTTAATAGGTAGAAAGTGGCAGAAGCAGGGATATACACCCGGGCTGTGTAATCAGGTGCACATGGGAACTCACTGTCTCTGTCATAGTGGGTAGGACCCCCTGTGCCTGATGTAATGTGAGTGTCCTGTTGTGCCAAGTTCTTTGCATAGGACCCTGGAACAGGGTAATCTCAGAGAGACCTAGCACTTGCAGCCAGGATGTCTGACTCCGATCTCAATTCAGCTAACTTCATATATTTGGTGATTTTTCATGAAAGGTTTTAAAATTTTAAAAGCCTTGCAAAAATATTTTGATTGTACCATGAACTCTGTCAACCACTGTGTCCCCGATCTACCTCTGATGTGGTACCCTGTGTCCTTCAGTCATTTACCTTCAGTTCAGTTTCTCATGTTCTCCAGGGTGACTTGAGGTCAGAAAGGTCACAGAAACCAGAGAGACCCATAAGAGTATTTATATCCTGAGAACAGTAACAATTTATTCAATCTCCACTAAATTCTAGAAATTATGTTAAGGGCTTTATTTGTATTTTCCTTTATTTGAAAGGTCATTCAGTCACATTACCTTATTCTGAGGATCAGAGAGGCTCAGTGATTCACTCTGAGCTTGTGAGTTAGAAAGCAAGAAGTCAACTTATAACATCTGATTTGAAAACATAGACTCTTGTATTAGGATGTCATAAAAGACATTCATTGATACACTGTTGGAAAGGTCTGTGAACATACTTGTATATAGAATTAAGATCAGCACCATTGTTCCTGCATGCTTTTTCTTCCCCCAAGGTAGCCCCAGAAATAAGTTTGCTGTGCAACTGGGAACTGGCCCCTATGCATATTAGTTCAACTATGCAGATTTTCAAAGCCGTAAGTCAGGTCATATTGTTTTTAAATTTTTGTTTGTTTGTTTTTCAAGACAGGGTTTCTATGTGTAGTTTTGGTGCCTGTCCTAGATCTCACACTGTAGACCAGACTGGCCTCAAACTCACAGAGATCCTTCTGGCTTTGCCTCCCAAGTGCTGGAATTAAAAGGCGTGCACCACCACTGCCTGACAAGTGGGGTATATTGTTAATGCATGCTTACTTTATTAAGAATCCCTAAACCACATTTCCAAAACACACTTTTCATTTTTCTAATAGATGTCTTAGATACACTTTGATTTATTTGAACATGCACTTATGGATGGAAAGATTTAGATTATTTCCAAATTTATTGGCCACAGGAGCAAAGTGCAAAAAGTCAACCACTCAGATCCTTGTGCAAGTGTTTCTGAGGGGTGGGGTATTTAAAGAGGGACAGAGCGATCATATCTGCTTCTCTCCATATTATGGACACAGCCATGCTGACCTTGGAAAGCCCACAGTGGTCCATCTATGGTTCTGTGCTGCATCTCAATGAGAAGTGAAGCTGGGTGAACCTGAACCTTGACTGTCTGATGTTTTCCTTTCTTCTACATTACCATTTCTAGTTTATTTTTATTCCCTTCCATGCTAGTTGGTTCCGTGCCCTTCCTTTCTAGTTCTAACTGCCCCTACTACTTATTTACAGAGTTTGTCTCCTGACTTTGAAGTAAAAAAACACATGGCTGTCTAGTGCATGCCAGAAACTGGTGGTGAGCCCTTATTATCACGTTGAGCACTAATGCTCCTCGGCCGGCCTAAGGTGCATGAATCACTGCTCTATTTTGTGGGACTGAGTGCTGTGATCTGTGGTGATTAGGGCACAGTGGAGATCAGAGACAGCTGGAGCAGGTGGGACCTGTGGGAGAGTTCCAGCTGTATACACTCTTACCGTCTCAGTGGAGTTCACTTGATGATGTCCTGGTGTTTAACTTACGAACAAAGACGGTGTGGACTTCTGAAAGGGTGAATGTCTACCCTGAAGAATTGCACAGCACACAGGGACTTGCTTATGTCTCCTACTTTCAGGGCACTGTGTTGTCTTGGTGAATGAGAGCTGTATATCATCTAAAGTGTTACTGTCCATCTGAGTCACCTCTTCTCTATGAAGACCATGGATTAATAATCTTCCCTTTTCACTGAAATGTCATTATTTAAATTTTATTATTTAAAAATTACTTTAAATTGTCAGAGCTTTGGGGGATGGTTTAATAAATGGTATTTTAGCTACAAGAAAGAATAATCTATTGCCAATGAATGTCAGTATTAAGTAGAATACTTTAATGGCAAGGGAAAATGCTGATGATCTATTGCTAAGCATTAAAAGCTGGTTACAAATGATGTGCCTTGGATGACCCAAGTCTATAAAAAAGTAGATAGAAAAGAAAGGACTGAAATGTGAGAAAAATTGTAATAGTGTTTGTCCTTAATAAATGGAAACATTTATTTAAAAAATTATTTATAATTTTACAACTTACTAAAATTTTCATCTTTTCCCTTGCAAACCATATAGAGCATTTAGAAGGAAAGAAAATGATGCATTAAAATTTTTCTGACTCTTCTATCCTTCTTCAAAATTTGAGATTCATCTGTTTTAGCATCATGTATGGTATAGATTTACAGAGAAATTTCAGTGGCATTATTAGATTGCTGCTGTTCTCCCAATAGTGCCCAGGGAGGTGGCTCAGCCCAGATTGTCATCCCAACAGCCCCTATGCATCCTTCTAGAAAGTTCCTGGCTATGGTGGAGGCCCTACTTTATGGGTTCAGTGGACTACTGAGGTCTAGCTTCAATGAATCACCTCTCTATCTGTGACCAACACTCTGGGCTTGCTGAACTCTGTCGTTCCCAACAGAAAGTTTAGGGAGCTTGGGTGGGCAGAAGGGAGAAGTCTTGGGATAATTTCAGAGGGGATCAGAGTTCCAATCTTGAAGTAGGTGCTTTCCAGAAAGGCTCTATCACCCAATGAAATGTTCCCCGGGGGAGTGAGAGAGCATATTGTGAGGCCCAAGATGTTCCCAAAATGGGATTGTCAGGTGGCTCCTAGGAATGGAGGGACAGGCATATTCCTGAGTGCCCACTAGGTGGCAGGCCCTTTCCTGCCCTGCGTCCTTATGAGTCTCTCAAAGGCTTGGGGACACTGGTCTAAAGGGTCACTAGAAGGGACAGTTGAAACACAGATTCTGGGTCCATTCCATCTCTAGGCTCTCCAACTCAAAGGTCCAACTGGGACCTCACATTCTTCTTTCTCTTTTCTTCTAGTCCTTCTTTTAGTAAAAGTCTCACTATGTGGTCCAAGCTGGCCTCCACTTCACTGTCCTCTTCCTTCTTTAGCACTGCATTTGGAGTGTTGGGGTTTCACAATGAATCACCATACACAGCTCAGACTCTCATTTCTAATAGCTGCTGGAACTCCTGTTAGTACCACTCTCTGGTGTGCATTTTGAGCTCAGGATAAGTCAACTTGGGTTCTGGGAAGGAAAGGAGGAGGTGGTATAGTCTCTGACACAAGAATGTGAGGGGGCTCCAGAGCTGGTGTCACCCACCAGGTAACTCACTTAGCATGAATGAAGCTAATAAAGTACTCATATGCGCTGCTTAAAATATGAGGTAGGAAACTCAAATAAGCTTCAAAGAAAATGCATTTGAGAGTATTACACAAATCAGTCAATGATTCCCAAATGATTTGAAGTTAGGGTTAAGAAACCCCACCCATCAGAGACCAATGCATTCCTTTTCATACTTAAGACTTTGGCACAGTTCTGGCCTCATACGGCTGATCAGGCAAGTCTGACAGTACCAAACTGGTCTGTGCCTGGCTCAGGGTGTGGCAGCCATTGGTGAAGCATCTGGATTGTGGGTGATGATAAGGTGCTGTGAAGGTTTCTGAAGCTGGTTCTCCATTTCTCACCTTGCATCAGCAGAGAGTGATGATGATCAGTTTGCAGCCCACAAACTACGCATGAAAGTATTCTGGTCTAGCTTTAGTAGATTACTAATTTGGGGACAGGCTTATTGTGTGACTTCAAGCAGCCAATTTATTGTTTTGAATTGCTGAACCACAAGTTAACCTTTGTATATGGTTCAAGGTCATTTGGTTCTTATCATTTACTTCTGGAGTGCTTGGAAGGAGGCTAATCCAATGTCCTTTTGGCTCAAGTGCTTTTTCTTCATGCTTAGATATCAAGCATAATGTCCTGGACACAGTAGGCCCTGTACAAACACTAGGGGATAAATGCAGACAGGAGTAGGCCAGGGGCATCAACTGTCTTCAGGGCGGTGGCCAGCCAGGAAGTAAACGCCCAGTACAAATGGCCACCAGACAACACTTTCTTTATGGACTTTATAGACACAGAAGATCAACGGGGCCAACGGAGAAGAACCAACTCCCAAGGGAAATGTAGGCCTCACTCACCAGTGTGCTAAGATGCGAGGGAAATTTACTTCAGTAGATTCTTGGGCTTTGTGACTGAATCAGGACACTGTTTTATGCTCAGGTCAAAGTGAGGCTTGGTGGTGTCTCTGGAAATCTCACCAAGTTTGCCTCCATTGTTTTTCTTTTACTACCAGAATAACAGACATGCACATGATTTAGGAAGAGCTGGAAGCAGATCTGAGCTTCATAAAACAACCCCCCACCCCCTGCCCCACACCTGTTCAACTCTCCCAGCTCCATTCCTTGCTGGGCTATTCAAGGAATTTACATGACTTAGGATGTACAGCCAATAATAATGATCACCCCAAAATGGTAGCTATTTAAAGTGCACTGAAAGTCAGGTACTGTGCTGAATGATTAAATACATTATCTTAGGTAGTTTTTTTTTATCAAGCTAACATTTATATAAGTTTGCTCTAAACATATGTGGGAAGGCTGGTATCCTAGTCCAAATGTGTCAATCTCAAAATGTTGTGCAGTCACTTTGCTGTGGAGTCTTATCCCCAAAGGCTGTAACTTGTCTGTTTATCTTTTCTTTTTTGAAGGTGTTTCATATTTAGACTTAATTAGTCTCAGATTCGCTATCCTCCTGCCTCAGCATCCTGTGCCCTGGAACTCGCACCCCTTTTTACTTTCAAGATATTTCAACAAACTGAAAGTTTAATGTTTAGAACTCTACATATCTAAGAACAAAATTCCTCATAATAGGGACAGCACTCTGTGAAGGAATGTTTTTGGGTTCCAGTTGTGAAGGAGTCAAATTCAGTTCACTAGGTCCTTAAATCATGAGGATGTTGGCATTTCACTATAAATCAAAGACAGACAAGGTTTTACTGCAACCTATAAAATTTGAAGATTCAATCTGCTTGTAAATCTAAATTGTAGTTCAAGTAAATATGCATGTGCACACCCACTCACATGTGGAGAACCACCTGTTTTATATCCCCGTTTCTTTGAAAAAAATCTTATTTTGCCATTTTTGTAAATACCCTTTTCAAAATTTCAAAGTTTCTCCTAGAAATGTCTGCAAAACAAGACTATAATAGTGGCTATATCAATGGGCATATTAAGGTGGAAGGTGGAAATTTCACAGGATCCTACCCCTAGACAAAGAACTACAGGCAGCTAATGATTGCAGAAAGAGAATTAACCTCTCCCAAGTATGAGCCCCTAATTGGTTGTCCAGTGCAGAGCGGTCAGCCCTGAAACAATATGTATGCAAACAACAAAAACAGACTCAGCAGGTTATATTTATATATTTGTGCACACACATACACATATACATATGTATGTATGTATGTCTGAATAATAATAATAATTTAAAAAAAAGAAGCTATCAAGTTGATAGTGGGGTGGGGGACATGGGAGATGTTGAAGGGAGAGTGCCTGGGAGGAACTAGGAGGAGAAGGAGGGTGAGGTAGTGTAATTCTATTTCAATTTAAAACATTAAAAAAAGAAAAACCTTTAAGCTTCTAAATAATCAACATGGAAATTCAAGTATCACCTCTCAAAAGGAACATGGTCTTCTTGCCTGTGCTCCAGTCAGAGCTGAGGACGCCATCTTTGGGAAATGCCTTCCAAGGGAAAACAGCTGCCTCAGAAATGGGATCTTTCTGAGTAAACTGGAAGTTATGGAGGTTCTGAAGTGTTTCCAGAACATCAGGAAGACCTGGGTTCTTATTCGTGAGTGATAAGTGTAACTGTGGCTTATGTTCAAGACAGGGCAGTGGTATGCTTCTTCCCCGCTCACCTTTTATTATGTATCGATATCTGATATATTGTTATTTGATTGTGAGATTTTCAATTTTCAAACAGACAATTTAAACTTTACCGTAAGTAAAAACCAAAGGGCCAATCATGATATTTTTAGCTTTTAAGCTCTCAACTGGAAAAGAATGGGTAGTTACAAGAACTTGGACACTTACAGACACAGGCTTCTTTAAGAAGCAAAGATTTTGGGCAACCCTAAGACCGTAACGCGATCAGCATGGAAGACATCTGTCAGGAGGGGTGTCCTGAGGTGACAGCAGCTAAGTCTTATGTGATCAGGAACCTGGGCTGCTTTGGCTGATTTTGCTTCCCCTCTTGAGGTGACTACCTCCTCCCTCATGCAGTGACAACTGCCTAACACCTTAATAATCTTCTCTCCATGACCGTGACACAGGATTTAGTGACCACAAGATATGTTAAAATCTCCCTGTCAAGCATGAATTGTCTATGTAGGTTAAAGGCAGGCATAGAAATCCTGTTAGCAACTGGTGTAACTGTGACAAGAAACATATGCATATGCACACACTCAGAAACACACCACAAAACAAGTAGGTATGAAAGCACCAGTGTCTGTTTCCACTCAGATAGAAATAGAATTAAAGATCAAATTAATGACACATTTGCTCACTAAAGAAATAAAAAGGATCTCTCCTCCAGTGTTGGGGTATGGCATGAAGTGTTTGCCTTTGGATTCCACTTGTTTATTTATGCTTAAAAGAAAATTAGAGGATGAAGACAACATGGAGGATCAGCCAGGGAAACACACTGACACTAGGCAGGTAAAGAAATGGAGGAGGCACACTACCACGGAAGAGATGCACATGTGTGGTAATGGTCTAGCAGGAAGTGGGTTACCTTTACATTTCTTCTCTTCGGTCTGAAAGGTCTGGGCACTTGAGACGCTCTGATCGTTCACATCGTCAGGATCCAGATGGAATATAGAACTCGTCCAAGTGGCCTGGATGAGGTGTGGGGATGCTTGCTCATCCTTCAGTGCACCGCGCCTCTCCACATGGCTCTTCCTGTGTAGGCAGGCTTCGGACATTCCTACCAGCTTCCAGTCCTGTCCTCGCTCTGGACGGGGCTTCTGTTTGTCCCAGGCTGGAAGGCCATTTTCTGGTGGGAGGGAGTGAAAATGTGAGATAACAGACTAGAGGTATTGTTAAGGTTTTGCTGAGATCTTTTATCTTGGAAGCCAGTTGCTACTCAGTCCTTGTGGGCTGACATTGTTCACATGCACCTCCACTGTGATGTCAGGACATGCTGAGGCTGTTAGCGCTGGGCACAGAGCCACCTAAGCTGGATTACCTGTTGGAGTAACAACGTATTTTCCCCCTCCCCATTTTTCGAGGTTCTCCACAGCAAGGCTCTACTAGTCTCACGACCAGAGTGGCCCAAGAGCAAGCTGATACCGGTTTATAGCACTGCTTAGATGACCATTTGAGGTCTTAAGAGTCAGGGCTGGCCATGACCTTAGGTCAGATCCTTAGGATATAGCACATTCGGGATGCAGCCTTGTTTGACTTGGGTTTTATCATAGACTGACCTGAGGGACACTGGGCACACTCAAGTGGTCATACACCGAGACTGCCGAGCTGCCATTCTTACCATTTTTGACTCTGATGGCCAACTAAGGACACAGGAGGGAGCCACCATCAACAAACACAAGAACAGCCCCCAAGCCTAGATCCAGATCATTCACATGGAAGTTCTGTGTTCAATGGAGCCCCAGACGGGCCATTGAAATCACATAAAAGAGGGCAAGTCATGCTTCCTCTGTATGCCAAAGACAGAAGGATGAACCTAGATCTCTCAGGCTAGGTACCAGATAGGTAATATTTTATTGTCTTTGAGTTCAGTCTACATAGGCCTGTTCTCTAAAAGGCCAAAACCAGAATACTAAAGGAATTTTTTACTGAGAAGCATCTTCTCTACTACAATTTTCACTGTGTTCAATGTCTTTACTACACAAGAAAATAAAGTAGAGGGCAAAAATAGTAAGAACACACACTCACACATCACACACACTACATATACACACACACACACATATGCACCCACACCACACTCACACCTCACACACACTACACACACACACACACACACACACACACGTATGCACCCACACCACACTCACACATCACACACACTACACACACACACACACACACACACACACACACACGTATGCACCCACACCACACTCACACCTCACACACACTACACACACACACACACACACACACACACACACACACACGTATGCACCCACACCACACTCACACATCACACACACTACACACACACTCATACATATCACACATTGACACTCACATGTATATACCATACATACACACTCACAGTCACACACACATTCACATGCACACACCACACACACACACACCACACACTCACACATGCCAAGTACAACCTACTTGGTCACCTGTTTCCAGAAATTCTTAGCAACTATGTGTCAGAATTAGGAAAGGGTGGTCATATACTCTGATTGGAAGACTACAATTTATAAATGAAGTTTTCAAATTCTAATTTTTTGGTAGTGCTGGGTAATTGAACCCAAGGCCTTGTACATGTCAGGCTAGTGTTTCATCACTTGGGCACATCCTTTCTCGGTGAGTTTTCTATTATGCTGAAATTGCCAAAAGGCCACAGTTGAATCCCTAGTGTTTACAGGGACCTATCCATATGGGCTTGTGCCTTGGCATGGAGGACTTGTCAAATTGTTTAATAAAAGAGTTAGGCATTCTTGGGTTTTCAGAGCACTCTTCCTGAAGCTACCAGAACCTTAAGCTGAAATAGTCTGGATGATTGATCTGGAAGCATTAGCTGTCAGAAGTCACTTTTGAAAGTTATGGTTCCCATTCTGAGTCTCATGTTTTCAGACCCATGCACACTTAAATTTCTGATCTAGGAGAGTGCAAACGACCACTGAGTAGGGATCTGCACAGGATTTCTTCTTTTCTTCAAAAGGAGTTTTATTTTTAGTTTTATTTGTGTGTGCCCCCTTCTCTCTGTCTCTGTCTCTGTCTCTCTGTCTCTGTCTCTCTCTCCCTCTCTGTCTCTGTCTCTCTGTCTCTGTCTCTCTGTCTCTCTCTGTCTGTCTCTCTCTGTCTCTGTCTCTCTGTCTCTCTCCCTCTCTGTCTCTGTCTCTGTCTCTCTCTCTCTGTCTCTCTGTCTCTGTCTCTGTCTCTGTCTCTGTCTGTCTCTCTCTGTCTCTGTCTCTCTGTCTCTGTCTCTGTCTCTCTCTGTCTCTGTCTCTGTCTATCTGTCTGTCTGTCTGTCTGTCTGTCTGTCTCTCTCTCTCTCTCTCTGTGTGTGTGTCTGTGTTTGCAAGTGTGTTTGCAAAGTGCCTGAGAGCCCAAAAGACCTCATTAGATTGGGTAGAGCTGAAGTTGTCCTCCTGATGTGGGTGCTGGGGATCAAACTTGTGTCTTTCGTGTATCTTTTGGAAGAGCAGGAACCAGCCCTCTGAACTGCGGAGCTGTCTCTCTAGCCCCCAGAACGGGATTTCTTTGCCTGTTATGGAAGTGCTGTGGCTTGAAGTGGATCCTGTATCCTGTAGGAGAATGCCACCGTGAGCTGGGTGTTGGGTTGTACCAATTGCTTTGGAGTTCTCCACGCTTAGGAGCTCGTGTGAGCCATTGCACTGGGCAGGTTAAACAAACACAGTGCTTTTGTCTCTGGGTTTATAAGGTGTCACTCATTGCATGGCGAATCAACTCTTCCACTTTCCAAGCATGCCCACCACTGGTGCAATTACAGCCACTTATTCTCACTGTCTGTTGACAGGAAACAACAGGTTGAGATCTTCAAGATCGTATTGCGTTTCAAACTAAACATCTGTGTAGAGTTCACTCAAGAACCTATTATCCACAAGGGTTTAAGTTTCTTGTGAACTAATTACTAGTGATTGCAGACAAAGGTTAATCGTGGGTCTGGAGAAACTCACTGTATTCCCACAGACACAAGCAAACTCACCCATGCATGTTTCTGCTCTTCCCATTTTATTTTCAGAGAAAATATCCCCCAGCAAATTGTACCCTGTAAAGTTCAACTTTTGTGAACCAGAGGATTTTTTGAAGTTGCTAACATATGATATTTTTCACTAATTTCTAAAAGCTGGTAGTAATTCCTAGCCCTAACAAAAAAAATGCAGAAGTTGGACAGTTGCTATTCCTTATTGAATCTGGGTCTCAGATGAAAGATGTCTAAGGACTGTGCACACAATAGGACATTTTGCGTCAAAGTAGAGCCCAGTAAAGCTTGATCTGCATGACCCTTGGGCCAGCGAGAGGGGGTTTCTTCTAGCAAGGCTGGCTGTGTCTGGGGTAAGGTAAGCGATAGGCTTGCCTTCCACTTTCCTAAGAAAAACACTTGAGATGGTTTGGGTAAAGAGCTCCATTCACAGGAGGCATTTACAAGTTCATAATTACTGTCTGCAATTACATTCAAAATAATGATATTCAGTTGCTTAATTGGCAGTTTTATGGGATACACAGGGCTGGGAAAAACAGAGACTGAAAAACCCTGGCTGGGCCATAGGAAAATGCAACAGGAATTTCTTTAGAGAGAATACTTGATTCTTATCCACTCAAGTGCAAGGGAAGGTGTGCAATTCTTACTCCATTCCCAAGGAAGGAGAGGGCACCTATGGTGCCAGCTCCATAAATTCTATTTATTGGGTGTGTGTTCAATGATGAGAACTACAAGCTCTACACATAGGCAGCTGGCAAAATGTCTTTGAGATGTTTTTCTTATTACTATACCCTGTGTCCCTATCCTTCCACTCCCCCAAAGTTCATTTATTTTTAGAGGAATTAACATCCTAAAGAGTCTATTGGTGACTCCCAACCCTTGGCACCTATCTGAATCACCACAGGTGCTAATCATAGCATTGAAGACCCAATTTTTTAAATTGCACCAGGGTCTCAGCATGGATAATTCTGCTTAGTTCTCCAGGTGACTGAGATGACCAACAGAGCCTGAGATCCAAGGGACCGAGATAAATTTAAGGCAATAAAACAAATTATTGGCATTTGGGGAAATAAATTGTATATTCTCTCAGCTTCTAATGTTTTACACAGCTTTAGATAATGTTCCAGTTAGTTTTTATTGTCAAGTTGACACAATGTAGAGTCACTTGAGAAGGAGGAACCTCAACTGAAGAACCCCCCTTTTCAAACTGGCCTGTAGCCATGTCTGTGAGATTGTCTTGCTCGATGACTGATGTGGGAGGGCCCTGTGGGCACCACTACCTCTAGGTAGGCACGCCTTGCTGTCTGAGCATGGCCAGTTGGCGGGCCAGCAAGCAGCATTCCTTCATTGTTTCTGCTTGGGTTCCTGTCCCGACTTCCCTCAGCAATGGACTGTAACCAGGAAATGTGAGATGTACTAAACTCTTTTGTTCCCTGAGTTGCTTTTGATCCTGTTGTTTAGTACAATAACAGAAAGAAAACTAGGTAGTGAAGACTTGTATTCTCATTCACAAATCCCCCAGCTGTTGTTGGGTCTACTGAGTGAAGCCCTGAACATCAGGCACTGGTTGGATATCATCCTGAAGATGCAGGTATGGATGTAAGTATTTATTCAAAGAGATTATTTGGGGTATTATCTGGAATACACTGCTCATAGTGGTAGAAATCATTTTTTAAGGCCTAGGGATGTAACTCAATTGGTAGAGTGCACACACAAAGCTCTGGGTTCAATCCCCACAATCACACTTACCAGACATAGTAGTAATTATCTCATCAACAGATGGAGGCAAGAGGATCAGGATGTCAAGGGTCAAGGTCATCCTCAGCTACACAGAGAGTTAGAGGCCAGTCAGGCCTACATGAGACTCTGTCTCAAAAGAGGAAGGAGTCAGTTCTTTGCTTAGCATTCATAAGGACCCAGGTTTGAGGTAAAAAAGGAGAAGGTCCTAGAAATAATCATATCTTATTAGTCGCATGATATAAACCATTTGTTCTTAGCTGATGTCTGGCTTTTAACACAACATTCTATACAAAAGAGTTAACCAATATAATTTGTCAGTTATGATACAAATTGATAGATGGAATAAAAGACAACAGCTAGCTGGGATATGTGAGTTAACACTAGAGAAACACGCTCCTGGTTTTCTCAAGGGAGTTTAGACACAAATAATTGAATCTGCATTTCATGTCTGTCATTCTAATGGCTTTGAGTGCCATAATACTGACCTATGTAGTCCTTAGCAAAAGAGAAATGAACACAAACCTCAATGACTTAACCACCTACATCTTATCTCTAGACACTGTATTAGAGGTGATAGAAAATAAATCTGTCAAGGAAGGGAAATTATACTAAAATATTCAAGTATTTCAGGACACAAAAGCCAGATGATATCTTAGAAAGTAACTAAAGTAAAGGAAATGAGATTATGACCCAATGGCCAGAAGGGTCATCTGAGTAGGCTGGGATTTCCTATTACTCATTCAGAAAGTGTTTAGCTTGTATTAAAAGGCCATAGACATCAGGTACTGAGTCAGAGAGTGTACATATATAACATGATCTGAAAACAGCCCAGTTGTTCTGTTAAAACTGTTTCCAATTATGAGAGCCTATGCACTGTAGGTTGATCTAGAATTCTTTCAAAGGAATGCTTCTTCCTTCATATTTCTGGTATCTCCAAAAGAGAAGTTTATTAGAGAGGAAAAAACAAAAGCAGAAAGAAAAGAAAAAAAGGAAGGAAGGAAGGATTGGAGAAAGGGAAAAAAGGTTAATTTTGCAAATTTGGAGATGTAGCTATTTCCTATTTAAGAAATTGAATGAATATATCAAGTCTTGCCCATGGCCACTGGGTTCCATGTTTCTGGCCTTGCAACCAAGGCAGAATATCATGGCAGTAGGAGTTTGTGGTACAGGAGCTTCATAGTTGTCAAATGGTAGAAAAATAGTCACAAGGACAGAGGACCCCAAGCCAGGGACCCCAAAGCCACCCTAGTGACTTACCCTCCAATAACCCCTTCTTCTTACTTTTTGCGGTTTTGCAATAAGGCCATGCTAGGATTCAAGGAGTAAACACACTCAGCATGTCAGTGCCCTTGAAACCATGCCTGGTGTGTGAAAAACCCTTCATTTATGCATCCTAATCACTTTTCTTTCCCTTCCTCCATGCTCCCAACTCCAGTGTCCTCTAAGCTTGACTTTCAAAGATCACCCCTGCAAGAAAGGAGCTGGGTCAATAACATCATGTCACCAGGTCAGTGACTGAGAATCTGAGACCAATGACATCATGCTACCATGTCAGTAACTGAGAATCTGAGATCAATCACCACCCAGCAGAAGCTGTGGTTTAAGCTTAATGCCTGAAAAGTGTTGGGCTGTAGTCTGAGGATTGACCCGAAAAGCAGATTTCTAGCTGCTGTGAAAGACATCATGAAAGACTGTGTGATGAAGAGTCCCTCTACCATTATAAGGTAGGGGCTCAGATAACAGTGGTGAAGGAACAGCTTGACTCTTACACAGCCTTGAAGGTATATGACTTTCCAAGATTAGCTGAAGCAATCTCCCATCCTCCTGATTTCCCTGGCACGTTCTACCCACCTCCTCCTTCCATGTGCTACCTTCTACCTGTGATCATATTTACATACATGTATGTAATGTCCTTATTTTTTGATGTTGCTGTAATACATACAGTGCCTAGCATAATGTCCTAAGTGCTAATTAATGCCTGCCCCTCCCTAACAAGCCATTAGCTGTGTGCTGGCTACTTGTCTAGTTTCTGTGACAAAATTACCTGACTGAAAACAACCCACAGAAGAAAAGCTGTTGAATGTCCCAAGACATATAGTCCACTGTGGTATAGAATGCATGAGAACAGGCCTGTGAGGTGGTTGGCCACACTGCATCCACAGAAGGATGCAAAGAACAGATGGGAAGTGGAGTCAGGCTAGAAACTCTCAAGGACTATACCCAATGATACACTTCTTCCAGTGAGACTCCATCTTCTAAAGTTTGTACAACCTTCCAAAACAGCACCCACAGCTTGGGATCAAGGGTTCAAACAGTCCAGTGAGGGACATTTCACATTCAAATCACAATACTTTGCAAAGAGAAAGTATTTCTTATTCAGTGTCTCAGGGGATCCATCACTGCAGGCCACGCAGGCTCTTGTGATCTTCATCTGCCCAGGGCTGCCAGTGGAAAGGAAAGCTGCTTTGCAGTATAGGAATGTGGGCCCCTGCTGGTCAAAGGTCACACTCTGTCTCTGCCACATATGGGCTAGGATTTGGGGCAGACTGATCCACATGTTTGCATCTCTTTCTTGAATACCTGTAGTACTTGTTTATGACTCTTCTATGCAAGGCAACACCTTGCTCTGTCCTCTGTGATTATCCCAATGGCATATGCTTGTCTTGTCTGACTGGATTCTACCCCATGTCTCCATCTCTCAGCCTTAACATGACATCACCCCATAAATATTTGAAATAACTGAGTACAACCAAGAGAGCTCTAAATACCCTTGAGGTTGAACAGAGTACATTCGATCTTCTAATGCAGGAATTCATATTCATTGAGCTATACCTTGCTCAACACAGGGCAGTCAGCTTTACTGGTCAGCATCAAAGTTCTAGAATAAGGCAGCTGGGCCATGAATAGATGTAGCTATGAAGCCTTAAACAGCTCTGTGAAACCCACAGACATGAAGGCATCTAGATTGTCAAGATGGCTCCATGCTTGCCATCTATCTTCCATAAACACTGCCTAACGTACAGGATTAGCTCATTGCCTGCCACTCAGACCTGTGTCTGGGGAAGATGTCCACAGGGGACACCAGGACTCAAGGCTGCTTGAGTAGATTTGTTAGTTGGCTCCTCTGGGTTAAGTGGGCAGGCCACTGGAAGGGTTTGGTGTTTCTCAGTGTCTTTGCATCCATATGAAGTGGGTCTGCCTGGTTTGGGCATCTTCAGGAGCAGGGCCTGATGTGCCACTGCTTCCATTCATGAATGACTTGGTGGGGAGAACTTCCCTAGCTGATGGCAAAAACACAAGAGAAGGGGGAGATTCAGAAGTCACATGGTTGAGACAGAAGGCTACATGACCTTCAGGAGTTTCATTAATAATTCAGGGTGTAATAACTTCAGAGGGTTAATGTGAAGATGACAGAGGCCAATGTGTATGCATAGTGATGCATGGACCAAAGTACTCTAGGTGTTCAGTGTGGTTCCTTTCTCTTTCCTGAGAACAAGTACAGAGCATGTACTACTATGCCATATTCTGCTAATGGGAAGAATCTGCAGGCTCCCTTCCCAAGTTCCCTTTACCTTTCAACAGACAGAAATGTTTTAAGCCCTCCTGGGCTTAACTTTCCCTCACTACTGTGGCTTGGAATAAATTCCTATCCTTTGGAAGGTCTGTTATGCTCTAACAATATGCAATCCTGTTCCATTTTTAATATCTTATTTATGACTGCCAGTGTTCCCAATGAGAAGACTCAGGTAGGTCTGGAAATTGGGCCCACATATTACTTTTGTCCTTTCTATAATTTATACCTACAGATGAGAGTGGAATGTTCCGGCCATTGTAAGGCATGGGGGCTTGCATCACAGCTGGGTACCAGCCTTCTAGGGCACTGGCTTTTAAAGAAATTGGTGGTAGGGAGGATGATAAAGGAAGGTAATAATTTATTATTATGTGTGAGGTACATTAAAAATTATCAAGAATTGGCTGGAAAGATCGCTGTTCTTCCAGAGGACCTGGGTTCAATTCCCAGCATCCACATGGCAGCACATAACTGTTCATAACTCCAGTTCCAGGGGGATCTGACACCCTCACAGAGACATATATGCAGGCAAAATATCTGCACATAAAATAAAAAATTAAAAAAAACACCAAGTATTTACTATTTGACAAATTGATAAAGCACGAAAAATACTGTTATTATATGAGTTCCTGTTGCATACCCCAGCATGCACACATCACCTCATCAGACAAACATCTGACCCAAGATACCAAACCAATACTAGATGTCCTTTCAACCAATAAACAAACACGCACAGCATGTAGGAAGTTCATCAATTCCTGTGTTTCTGTTTAGAACGTTTTAGGATGTATTATTAGGAATTCTCTTGCTTGGCTTCCTGAGCTCCAGGGACTTTGGCTTGCCTATGTAGCCTGGAGCTGGGTATATGAACAAATGTCCGCTTCCTGAGCAGAATCAAACCAAGGCCCACAGCTTCCCAAGAGTCCTTGCTCTTTTCCTAGTCCCCACACTACTTCCACCAAATCTCTCTTCCTTCATGTCCTTCCCTCTCCAAGAGCCATTTCAAGATCTAGAGCAGAGGTCTTCAAAAAGATGAAAAGGAGACAGGAAGAAAATTTCCATTGAAAATTTAAAAGAAGCAATCTCATTGAGATCATTGTTCATATGTAGAATGAACGGATGGACAGACGGAAGGCCAGGGTGACAGTGAAGTGTTCAGATGCTCATCTCAAGGGCAGCTCTAATGCCTCACCTCTGAGACTCTGCGCTGAGGCCCCTACGCAGAAAAACCAGCCTCTGCACAGCCTGGCAGCCACTGCTGCTCATCTTTGTCCTGCTAGCACCTGCCTATCAATTTCCCTCCAGTTGAGCCCAGGCTCCTCTCTCTATGTAGCCATGTAGATTCAGGCTTCCCGTCACAGAAATATTAAGCTGTTTCACCAACTGGGACTTCCCACATCTGTGGGTGAGACTGGAGACCTTAAGAGACAGATCTTCCCCAGGGCTGGTGGTTCCCACTCCTCTGTTTCTACTGCAGATTCTGTAAAAGGGTTGATTGGCAGTCTCAAGGAAAACAATCACCGTGGGCATAGAGACCTCAAATAATTATTCTGAAGCCAGAAACTGCAAGCATAGTCTCCCAGTAAGTGAAAATAATCAACGTTGAAAAACAAAACAAAAATGAACTTATGTTTTGGACATTTAAATGGATGTCTTAATCTGTTTTTAACATACAGTCTGAAATGAAGCTAAAAAGCAAAACAATAACAGGTGTGTTTAGAGATGGCTGGACTCCCTTCATTGGAGAGGCAACAAGGTGGTGACTAGTTCATGGTGGCATCTGAGAGCCACTTAACTAGAAGTAACTGAACGCTGAGCACTGGCCAGGGGCTCTGCAAGCAGACAAAGCTCTCCCTGGAGTACACACTAGCCACCTCCTCAGGAGTGGCTACCTGCTTTCCATAACTCATGCTGGATGTGAGCAGCAAATGCTCAGGTTAGATGGCTCAGACTTTGAAGCAACCCCACTAAAGATCATAGGGTTTCTGTTTAGCAGGTTAGAAAGGCTCCCGCTGCTGCAGGAACCTTCCTAGTCAAGAGCCTCACAAGGGGCAGATGTTTATTTACTGCAGGGTTGGAGTTCTCTTGTGTTCTTGTTTAAGCACAATGTTTATTCTTGTTGACAGTCTGAACTCACATTTTGAAAAAGCAGACTGGCCCTGTTTTGTGTTCCCAAATGTGAAATAACGTTTTCAAAAGTAGGAACTGAATGTGCATCTATTTTAACTTTGGGAACTAGGAAGAGGGTATAATTTACAGATAAATCACAAACTTTGAGATTTAGATTTTTTTTCAAGTAAAAGGCAAAATAGTACTCTTGGGTGAGTAGACCAATTTCTTATTTCCCACAGTAAGAGGAGTTACACTGGATGGCAGTGAAACACAGGTATTATTTTTATGTATTACACTCAAGGGGTAAAATAATGGACAAAATATATATGGTATAGAGCTGATGAGATGGCTCAGCGGTTAAGGCACTTGCCACCAAGCCTGACAACCTGAGTTCAATCCCAGGACCCACATGGTAGAAGAAGAGAATGGAGTTCTGCAAGTTGTCCTCTGACTTCCGCATGTACAATGTGACATGAATATGCTCCCAACCCTATACATACATGATTATACACACACTAAAAAGTAAATATAAAATTGTTAAAAGTTCTTTATACACACATGTTAATTGTATAACAGATAGCTCTATAAGTTGTTTTTGTCTTTACACACACACATGCACACACACACATACACGTAAATTGTGTAACAGACAGCTCTGTAAGCTGTCTTTTCTTTGGGTTTTCATAGAATCTCACTATAATTTGCCTTAAAAATAACCAGGATTCATGTTAGGGAAGCTATTTCCTTCCTATGGGGCCATTTTGGTGTGGGGAAGTTTGGGCTTGCTGCTATCAGAGGCTCCTGGACATCAAGCACACTGCCTTAGTCATCTTGATGGCTGGTGAACAGTAATCTGAGGACTTTGGGGGGCAAAGACTTGGAGAGAACCTTCAGCTTCTCCAAATACTACAGGATGCCCCAAAATATATCTGATGAAATGGGCCCTAGTAACACGATACAATTATCTAATGTCCCCTAGGATAATCTGGATTAGCATCTGCGTTCATGGGTCCTGTCCCAACTATAGAAACAGCAGGGGGATGACTGGTGTCGTGGCAGGCATCTGTAACCCCATACTTGAGAGACAGAGTCAGGAGGATTAGGAGGTCAAGGCCAGTTGGGGCTACAAACCGATCCGTTCATGGGTACAGACGGGGAGAGCTGCTTGGCGCCAGCTGTTCTGGGGTGTTTCCACAGACCAGGAGGAAGAGCAGGCAGGTCTCCTGCATTCTTCAAATCTTTTTAGTTTTGTCTTCAACTTTTCAGTGACTTAAAAATAGAGCCTGGCATCAGAGAGTGGTCCCTCACAACTTTCTTTCCCCCAGTGAGGGCGAGGTGGGCCTCAGGGTCTGTCAACTGGCAAGTAGTGGCGAATATCTATGGGGTGTTAATATGTCACCCGAGGGCCTGCTCCATCTTCACACAGAGTCTGCAAGATAGTGTCGGACTTCAGAACTGGTGACGTAGAAACTGCATGTTAATAAGGTGACCATGAGTCTGAGGGCCTCTGGTCCTGGGCATAGTTTCTGTATGAAGTAGAACTAATTTGGTAAATATGTAGCCCCCCATTTATTTTATCTTCATAAAGATGTATTATCTATAAATATTATTTTTATTGAGGCTAGTGGGGCACAGTGAGGTTAGCCAACCTACCTAAGGTCACACTGTGGATAAAGGACAAAGTGAAGACCCAGACCTGAGTTGGTGTAGCCAATCAAACTGCTTCTTCCCTTTTGATGGGTAGCTAATAGGCAGTGACTTAGGACAGGTACCCACCCCACCCACTCTGAATTCCATGGACTGAAAGGCTTGATGTAAAGAAAATAACGGCTCATAGAAGAGGTCACATCCTTGTCACTGTCACCCAGTGTCAGCTGGATCTCTTACTTGGAAACAGGGTATGCATTTTTGATGTAGAACAAGGCTTTATGCTCAGGTTCAATAAAGGGAACAAGCGCTGCTTTGCTTTCAATCCCTCATTTGCTATTTTAGAAAACTGGACAATAATTTAGGGTTGACAAGAGGATAATTTCATTCTGTGTTTAGGACAATGGGAGTGACGCTCACGGCAGGCCTTGGCATGGCTTGACATGGCAGTCAGGTGTGAGCTGTGCGCTGCTCCTGCCAGTGCCCAGGAGAGGACCTATGGGAGGTGCACAAGGGTGAACAGCACCTGCAAGCTGCCTTCACACTGCAAGTGGCCTTCTCAGCCTGCTTCCTCACGACCTTCCACAGGCAATACAGCAAGAGGTGGAACAGTGTCTAGATTTCCTCCTTTACATGGGACAGAGGACTTAGGGCAAATGGGAGCTGCCTGTAATTAAGACAAGGTGGCTCTTAACAGGAAAACTGCTTTGAGAGAAAGTCAGTCAATTCCTAAGGTAATGCCTCTTCAGGAAGGCTGCTCAAAGCCCTTGATAAACAGGTATGAAGATTTCACACTGAAACATGTCATTTGTACAGTCAGTATGTACTGACTACATAAACACTCTCATGCCAGATTGGAGTCAGGGGCCTTTCTTCAGATATGTATTAAGAACATACTGTCTGATGAGCAGGCTTCTAATGCCAGTATACAATGATGAAAATACTGGTACCTAGACATTTGAAAGGCATGAGGATTGGGAGTTCAAGGCAAACCTGGACTACAGAGCTATACTCTGCCACAAAGAGAAACAAAATGCTGCAGTATAGTGATATTTTATTTGTGCTGAAATGTGATTTTACTTGTATATTAATAAATAAAGTTGCCCGGAGATCAGAGGTCAAAGCAAGCCATAAGCAGAGTCAGGCAGTGGTGGCACATGCCCTTAATCTGATCACATGGCAGACAGAGTCTCTGTGTGGTCAAGGACACAGCCAAGTGTGGTGACATGAACCTTTAATCCCAGTACCAACCATAGAGACCTGGAGGTCTGTATAGACAGGCCGTGATGAGGAAGTCATGTGGTTGGGTTTAGAGCCAATGAGAAGGCAGAACAGAAAGGCAATAAAAAGACAAGTCAGACAGGAAGAAGCTCTCTCTCTGGGGAAGCTACTTCTGGTGGTAAGCTAAAGTTAGTCATGGCTATTGCTCTGATCTCTTTGGCTATTTCCTCTGTATTTGGCTCTGTGTTTCTTATTTAAGACTGTTTAGAAATTCATCTACACTACAGCTTAAGAGCCATAGCTACCTCTGTGGGTAAAGGTGCTTGCAGCTAAGCCAACAACCTGGGCTAAATTCCTGGTTCCCATAAGGTGGAAGGAGAGAACCAGTTCCTGGCAGTATTTCCTGACTTCTGCTAGTGCACCATGGTATATGAGCCCATATGCATGCACAAAATGAAATAACAAAATAATAAAATGAGAAATAATAACACCACAGTGTAAGATAACAAATATTTCCAGCTTTATGAAATTCTAGCCTGAGATACTTCTGCCCAAATAGTAGCTGGAAGAAGAACCAAGCCCTGTCCTTTAGTAACTACTCCATTTTTTTTTCCTGGTACGTGTCTGTGTGATGCAGAGAGAATGGAACAACCAACATAGCATCACCTCAGCACCGTGGTCTCACTGTGGCATGCTTTTTCTATACATTCATCATTTTTTAAATATTTAGGATGATGTGGCTGATGGCATGTGCTGTACCATGACCCCAAATGGCTGCACTGACAGTGGTCTCAAGTCTGGGATACATTTGCCTGAAGGATGCAATGGGGAAGGGGAAGAAACTCCCGAGTGCTGATGCCACCCTAGAATACAATGTCTTTCTGGAAAAGATGTCCCTGTGAGAACACTTGGTGAATTCCAAAGTATTGGCTCAAAAAGAGGCATACAGACCTAAGTTCCCACATGCCCACTGGAATGCCTCTTGGTAGGTTCTCACCCAGTTTTTGACCCCCTAAAAATGATTTGTGGTGTTTGGAGATGGGGTAATTGTAACTACAATGGTGGTGTTTGTGTGCATTGATAATTAGGGTGGACAAGGCGGGAAGGAAGAGAAACTCTGCTCTAGACGAACCTGTGATGTGAGTGATTTCTAGTGTTCTAACTTAAAATGCCCTTACTCTGACCTGGCCACCTGGCACCAGGGTTTCTTGTCCATTTCTTCTATGGCTTCATCTCCACCAATTGATGTGCCCTACTTTGAGAGGGAAGACTGGTGGGGTTTATATACACAGAGGTGTGAATAATTGATAGGTTTGACGCTAGTGGGAACCCTTGTATTTTAATCAGTTTTGTGATTTTGTAATGATCTTAAGTCAGCTCCAATCTGAGGAAGTTTTAGTGAAGATGTCATAATAATTTGGACCTTTAATTTGAGTAGATAGAAAATATGGAGGAAGTTATGAGAGATTTCTCATTTAAAATTTTTAGTTTACATAGACACATGTTGGGCATGATGTCAATGAACTAAAATCATGAATGTCCCTTTCCCATAAGCATTTGGTATTGACCACACACTTTGCACCAAGTGAAGATGAGTACAGGACACTTCCAGTGCCGTTAGCAAACTCCATTTTCATTTCCTTTCCTTGCTGATAAGGATTTGGAGGGTTTAAGAAGATGGAAGCTTATCCTCAGGTATCTCAGATGAAAAGGCCTTACAACCTGAGAATGTTTGGGAAGCCCCATTTACTCCATAAACATTAAAGGTAGAGGGTGGGAGCAACCAGATGTAAGAGTGGCAAGCATAGTGGGTGGGGGAGAGGAGAAGGAACAGAGGAGGAAGAGAACAAGGAAGAGCAGGAAGAAAAGAATCAGGAACAAAGAGGAGGAGCATCAGGAGGAGGAGGAGCGGGAACAGGAAGAGGAGGAGGACCATGGTGGGGAGCAGGAGGCAGGAGAACGGCAGGAGGTGAGAAACTGATTAGCGGATGTGTAGATGGAATTTCCAGCAGGGCCCACCCTTTCCCTGAGCCGCGTTTTACCCTCTTGGCCTGAAAACAGGTTAGCCAAACTCAGGTCCTAAATTCTGCTAGAAAGGCCTGGACAAGATCCACACACAGAAGGCTCTGCAGAAAATCCTGGTGTAGAAGAGAAGGCACTCTGGACTCAGGTGTACTGTGGTGGCCGGCCACAGAGGCTTCCAGAAACTAGTTACAGGCATTCAGGGTATTTGGGGCTCATACACAGTATTTTCAACATTCATGAACAAGCCTTAAGGATCAGGCCTCAGAAGGAGACCCATGTCTGAGTTTCAGACTCCTTCTTGGGCTGTGGAGTGGGCTGTCGAGGAGCCGATGGTTGCTGGGGAGCATTAGGTGTTCTCTGCTGTGTGTCTAGTGAGAGCTGCACATTTCCTTACTCTTTCTTGGGGAATCAGTCCCCTTGGCCTGTCCACAGGAACGTGGGTGTGTCATGGTGAAGATGTGTACCACTTGTCACTGCTGCTCTCAGCTTTCCAGCTATGGTGCTGAGTACAGCACCACCTTTGTTTATCCTATCACTATCCAGACATATCTTAGCTATCTGCCTTTCATGCAGGAAGAAGCTGAGTAGTGAGAAAGGGTAAGTGGTTCAGCCAAGGTCACAGCTGGACCCTGACCTCAGGCCTGTGTCCTTGACCCCTTAGCTTTAGGGGTCAGCAAGAGTTAGGTGCATGTAGAAATGACTGGCACAGGGTGGTATACACGTTTCCTGGTGAAGACATGGTATCTTTGTTATCTGCTTCCTCACCCTCCATGCTACTCTGTGTTTAACATAAAAAAAAAAACATAAAAAGAGAAAAGAGAGAATAATAAACAAGAAAGAGTGAAAGGGGCAGACTACCAATCCAACAAAACAAACACGAAGGTCTTCTGTCCTATTGGGAAACAGGAAACAGGACAGCAAAGGCTGAGAGACAAGGAGGCCAGATGTGAGGCTTGTCCCAGGTGAGGCCCAGGAGAGGGTCTCCGAGAGCCAACAGGCTGGGAGGCAGCTGGGTTGCTAACCTGGTATGCCTTCCTGACTTATCAGTAGGCAGGAGGGCAGGTGCAGCCTGGTTGCTGTCTTCTAGGAAGCCACTGAGCATCTCTGAAAACCATCTTTGGTTAAGGAGAGATGTGCCAGGTAAAGGCCAGCAGCCTGGAGGAGGACTCTCCACTTTGATGTTTCTCTGAGACTGAAGGAGTATTTGTTTGTAGCTGGAATCATTATGTTTTAAGTCTGCAAATTAAAATCCTTCATGGGCATAATAAACATTCTTGCTGTGTCAATCCAATCTCAACAACAGGAACACTTGAAATGTTTTCTGCTTGGCTTCTCTCTCTCGTGGGTACACTGGTAACAACAGCTTATTCTATCTGGAGTTTCTAGGGCTAAGCCTACCTTCCTAGCATTGGACTGAAAAGAGAAAGGCCCCTGAAGATGTGGAGCAGGCAGTGGGCAGGGTGGGGAGTGGGCCGGGGGCTCAGGCTCATCCACAGCACTAGCATTCATGTGTCCCCCTGGTGACAAGCGCTGTCCACCCTCCCATCCTGGTCTGGCTCCTTGCCTTTTGTCTTATCTTGTACTTTTCCATGGGGGCTTACATGGAGGAAGTGCTTTATCCATGCCTGTGGATGACTGAAGTGGGTTCCCACAGAAGTCTGAGACACAGTCTGCCCTTTCCTCTAATCAGGGCGTGGTGAACAAGAGCTTGAGTAATGTGTTCAAGCCACAGGGCTAATAATAAAGGCACATGTGTGACTCCAATTCCAAATGCAGTTCTGGTTCCTCTGTAAGGGTGGGCACAACAGACCACACTCGTCCTGTCTAGAAATGCTGATTCTGTCTGTGGAAGAGTCAGATAACTGAAACTTATTATTTTTTAAATGAAATGATTCTTTCATTATAAAGACTAAGACCTTTGACATCTCTGTAATACTGCTGTGCTTTGCATGGCCACTTGAGACACAGACTCATAATCAAAATTTATGCATTCCACACTTTGTGGCATAGCTAGACTATATTTTGTAGAAAAATTTGAAGCCTGAGAACTAGATGGGAATGTCAGAAGGATGTCAGAAGGTCTCCAAATGATGCTGACAAATGTCACCTGCCAACGATGTACACATGACACTGGTCTTATGATTAGGAATACAAGCCTGCTGTCTGAAGTCCCTGAGATTTTGGGAGAGGAGGCTTACTTAATGTAGTGTAAAACATTATTTTACAAACAGAGGCCGATAGACCCTGAAAGCTGTCTACTGTGTTGCTAAGTGTTTCTGAAATCCAGCTAGCACCAACAAAAACTTCAGGCACCATACTCTTGAAGGCTCACACTCAGCAACAGGGCAGGACGCCGCTATAAGGCAGCAGCATACTCTCCCTCACCATCGTAGATTCCCCATTTGTCATCTAGGAGTATGGCGCACATAGTCTCTAAGTGTCCTTTGTTCTGTGCTCAGAAACTGTGATCTCTTGTCTATGGACTCCTACTAGGTAAGGACGGTCCCTGGCTATGTTTATATGCTCTACAGTATCTTAGATGTTAGTGCTAAACTGAATTAGAATTTTTTGTTTAAAAAGGAATTTGGAAATGTTATAATTTATGCCAACGATCCCTTTTTATTATTTTTACTTATGTGTATGTGCCTGTATGAGTTTATGCCTAGTACGTGACTGCATGTCTCCAGGAACTGGAATTACAGGTAGTTGTGGGTGTTCGGAATTCAACATACGTTCTTTGTAAGAGGAGTAAGTGCTTTTAGCCCCTGAGCCACTTCTCCAGCCTCTGCCCATTATTTCTTGATCTAGCTTCGGGCATGGCATCAAATAGTTGAGACCTTCATGAATATTTTCATCATGCCTTACTGAGTATGAGGCTTGTTTATATTCATGTATATAGACTGATCTTGATTTTATAATAATATCGAAAGACTTGCCTAAAGACCATGTGGCAGTAACTGGTATCCTGATAACTTCATTTCTATTCTATTTAGATAAAGAGTATAGGATGCTAATTCCCACTTTGAGTTGAGAAATTTGGGGTTTAAGAATATTCAAAATTTCATTATTCAAATGGGGTTTAAGTGAGATCTATAAAAGCACTATTGATAGAAACATCAAGAAGTTTTAAAGTTTAAAAGCTCATGGGAATTGATACAAGGATATGAGATGGCCTGGCTATGTCCATGAAGAGTCCTATGTCCCCTGATCCTTAATAAAGGCATGGGAAAACTTCCACTTATGTTCTGTGAGGGACACTGGACACTTCATTCTGAACACCAAAAAGTAAGATTTAAGTAAGACGCTTAAATGTGTCCTTGCTTCCTAAAAACAAGCCAATAAATTCGGTTAGTAAATGTTGCTTTTAGATCAAGTGTTTAGAAGCACACAGTCCAGGGGAATGTAAAGGGGATAAGGAAATAATAAGAATGTGTTGGCAGAAAAATACCAGGAATCACAATGTGATACTGTGCAAATGAAATGTAATAAAATGAAAATTAGTGACGTTGTAGTTATGTTATGCTAAGTTTTACATCCTGGGGAGGACTGAGCATCCAGCACAATTCTGAGGTGGGTCCCTGTGATCTGGCATTAGGAGTCAATGCTGGTTAAAATGTGAAGCCACAGTGACAGCAACAGCAGTTTGCATTAGAAGGTGCTGAAGCAGGGAGCCATTGCATCCAATTTCCTTCTGGCTGGACCACGTGCTTCCACCCTGTCCATTTACAGCCTCATAAAATCATGAAGGTTGACTAAGGCACTTGTGGATATCTCTCAACTTTCAGCCAAAGCTTTAATCTGTGCAGAACATCCTTACAGGACATCTTGACCAGGGGCTAAATTTGAATTATGGGGATGGGCTATTGACATTTAAGATCCTCTGCCACACAAGCTTCTTAAAAAAGTACAAGTACCTTCCACATCTGTTTTTATAACTGCAGAACAGGAATGCTGATGGACCCTTCATGAGTGCCTGCCGTGGCCTGGGCACTTCATAATGGCTGTCCTGCATCTGGCCCCTGTCCTGTGGCAGACAAGGGTGAAGAGATTCATACATGTTTCATCACCTTACCAGGAGCCTGTAGGAAAGCTCAGCGACCTCAGCATTGGGAGTTTTTAAAAGCTCCTCAAGTGGATTAAATGTCCAGTCCAAGCCAAGAACAAAAGCTCTATGTGTACTGTGCTCCAGAAAGCTGTTCCCTTGAGGTCTTAAAACAGAAGTTACTTAGTTAAAAAATTAAAAAAATAGCAACCTCTTCCTATAACATAAAGCACCATGTGACTGGAGAGAATCCACTAGCAGTGTGGAGGGGGAACCTGACCTGTTACCGAATCCTAAAAGCTCTATAAGGCAGACCAAGCTTCCTTCTGAGTTCACTGTTCCTTCCACTGGAAAGGCTGCCTTGGTAGAACATTCATGGAGGACTTTTGAAGAGGCCAGTACTAGATGGCCATTTAGGTAAGAGATGATACTGATGTGAACTGGGAAGGTTCATGTTCCGGTCAGTCATGGATCAGAGTCCCAGCATACTCCCTAGCAGCTACCTCTACATAGGCTTGATTTTTGATGGCTAGGATGGGACAGATAAAGAGTTCAGAGGGTTTTGGGCAAATATTCAGATACCTAAGCAACATTATTCAAACTATGGCTGATAGTGGGAGTAGCAAAACCTCTCTATATCAAGATGCCTGAGATGGCTCAGTTGCAAAATTGCCTGTCACATAAACATGAAGACCTGCTTTCTAATCACCTGTATCCATGTAAAAAGCCAGATACTACCATATGGGTTTGCCAACTTCTGGTTTCTATATGCATGTCCACACTCATGCACACCCATACAAATGCACATATACAATCTCAGAGACAAAATGTCCATATATACACACACTCTCACACAAGACCCTATTATCAGTGGTTCTCAAACTTACGTATTAGAATCATCTGGAGAGTTACTTAGGCCCATGGGGGTCCTTCCATTTGTCACTAGATATAGTTATATGACAAAGATGCTCTCCTCACCACCCCTTTAAGCTAAATTTCCCAGTGATTCTGAAACTCCTTACCAGAACACCCACCCTCTCTGGGTACTGGATGCAGAAAACATTAAGGAATCAGAATCCAAAGTGGGATGCCAGAAGTCTTACCCTCCACCACCAAGCTGGAATGTTTAGGAATGGGGGCAGGTTCTAGTTGTCTTGGATTAGTTTTGAGGTGATTTTTGCAGGCAGCCAGAGTTGAAAGCTACCATTACCAGACTTTCAGACAGGGCTGTGCTTTGTAACTCTGAAGAGTTTTAAGACAATGTTGAATCTCAGATTCAGTGCAGAGCTTCTAATTTAGCTGGTCTGGGGTGGCATGTCTATCAGAATTCTCAGAGCTCTTGGAGTAGGGATCTAGTTCAGCCATAGAGTGTTGCTTGCATTTCCAAGGTCAGTTCCTAGAATTTACAAAGCTTTCAAAATCTGTAGCAGGGTTTGAGAAGTTTAAACTGTAAAGCTAGGCAGGCCTTCTACAAAAGCTGAAGGAAGATTGTAACCCACTGTCAGATGGGCTCAGTGCACATCTTCACAGTGAAGACTAAGAACTTTAATTAAGGGCAAAAATTGAAAGGAAATGGGAAATATCATCATTTATTAGACTTGTTTAACTCAGTTTCCCCAAGATTCCAAACAGATAGTTAAAAAACTCAACAGTCCACTGCAGTAACACTGGGAATGTCACTCCATCATACCTTCCCTAGTTGGCCAACCGTGTAAATGAAGAGACTTGGAGAAAACAGTCTCAGGTCAGCTCCAGCATCAGGTCAGAGACACATCTGCATGCTGCATGCTTGGGGACATGGAGCTCCACAGTGGTCTCCTGTTCAGCACAGCCAAAGTAATAATGACATCAGAGCTAAGCCTTGACAGTAAAGCAAAATTTGATAAACAGGTGCTTGGCACTGACAGCTGGGGCTGGTGGCAGGTGGTAGTGACATAGAAAAATAGTTCTTGGCTCACAGCAAACCAAAGAAAATGATAAAGTCATTATGCATGAAATTCTTGTTGGGGAAGATTATTTTCAGTTCTTTTGAAGGAGCTTAACCCATGTAGGTGCCACTGATGTGGACTTTGGTAGTATCTGAGAGAACAGAGTGGAAGACACATCCTATCTTTACAGAACCTGGTTGGGTTATGGTATTATTTGTGCCTGTTAGCAGAAGTCAAGTGGAGGGGCACTGACTAATTGCTAGTTACAGTAGAGCTGAGTTGAGATGGCTTTTCAGAATGGTGATAGTGGGGATGGTGGGATGATGTCTGGGGGTGTAGTGATGACGTAACAGGGTGATGGTGGAGGTGGAGTGAGCTGGAGACACAATGGGCCAGGGTGGAGGTGGGAAAGAGTCACATACTAAATGTGTAGATTGAAGAAGGATTCAGGAGGTGTTAAGGATGATACATCTATCTATCTATCTATCTATCTATCTATCTATCTATCTATCTATCTATCTATCTCTATCTGTCTATCTATCTATCTATCTATCTATCTATCTATCTATCTATCTATATCTGATCTCATAGCTGCAGATCAGGGGTTTTTAAAGGTTTTCAGTGGACTGATTGGAAGTGGTAAGATTTCATTCTTGGTTTCTCTCAGAAAGCCCTGACCCTCTTAAAGATTCTGTAGAAGTTCAGGAAGCCAAAGAAGAGGGAAGGGAAAGACAGGCAATGAGAACACAGAGGCCAGGTCCTTGCTGGTAGATTCTGGCAAAGTCCACAGTCCTTGCATTTACTGAGTAAGCATTTGTTTTTGTTTTGAAGAAAGGCTGATGTCACAGCTGCATAGAAACTCTATAAAAATCTTAAAATCTTTCCTTCCTTCCTTCCTTCCTTCCTTCCTTCCTTCCTTCCTTCCTTCCTTCCTTCCTCCCTCCCTCCCTTCCTCCCTCCCTCCCTTCCTTCCTCCCTCCCTTCCTCCCTCTTTCCCTCCTTCCTTCCCTCCTCCTAGTGCTAGAGATGGCCTCAGGCCCAGGGCCTCCCTCTGCTGGTGCATGCTGAGGCACTTTCTGTGGTTTTTTGGTTTTCTGGCTATGATGAAGAAGGGAGAGGATGAATGGTCGCTTCTTTAGAGTGCACACCTTGGATGGATTTCCACCCCCTCTGCTATGCACACAACAGGGAGAAAATGGAACTAATAGACATGTCTGCTTTTCTCTTCCTTTGCTTTCAAGGCAGATGCTCATTTTGCTGAGTTGGGTCTTATAAAATGCAAATGGGAGAGGCATGAGAAGGGGCACAATGCTCAAAGCCGGTGGACAATGTAGCCCCATTCAAGCAGAGGGTCAGTCAGTCTGGAGGTCATGTGTGGAGTGGAGGCACATGGCCATCACTGGCCTCCAGGGAGCAGGGAGAAGACAGAGATTTGAGAGTTTACTATGAGGGGGTCACCTGTGGGTGAGCAGACCAGGATAGAGTGAGGCTTTCGTGAGCCATGTCTAGCAGCTTCCTTCCTGCCCCTCAGGCATTTTAGTGAAGGCTGGTGTTCTCCCTCCAGCCCACGTGCAGTGAGTTCTTTTTAAAGTTTTTGTTTTTATTATTTTATTCATGTGTAGGTGTGTGTGCCTATGTGAGTGTATGCCACCTGTGGACAAGTGCCCCCAGAGGCCAGAAAAGGGCATTTGATCTCCTGGAGCTGCAGTCACAGGGGGCTGTGAGATGCCGCACATGGGTGGTAGGAACTGAACTCGTCCCCTGGAAGAATGACAAGCACTCTTAACTGCTCATCTATCTCTCCAACCCTCTTCAGTGAGTTCTTAATTTCTCTCCAAAATGATACCCTGTCAGGGAGGGAGCTGAAAATCTGTGTCTGATCATGTGGTTATGAGCCCATGAAAGAAAAGCAACATTTGTAATTGACCCAGACCACAGAGCTCAATCTTTGGAGAGCTGGCATCTTGTTTTCTCAAACCCTAATCCTGGCTCAACATTCATAATGTGTGTTGATAGCTCTATAAAGTCCAAGGGAATTATTTTGGTCACCACTGGGGAAATAGTAATTCAGAAAAAGTTACATAAGCCTGTAGATGACTTGTGGAGCAGCTGTACAGGCAAGTGGCTAAGTCAGTCTTCAAAGCCCTCTGCTTAGAAGCCAAGTAGGGGGCCAGCAGGGGCTTTCCTGAAACTCCATGTTGCTGGCCTCCCTTTCCTTCTGCAGTGGTGACCCATCCAAAAATTGGTAATTAAGCTGTGCTGACTGTGGAAGAAGGGACAGATGGACACCCACTTCCTTGGCAAGGTACCTTTCTTTTCCCACAGGCATGGTAGGCTGCTTTTGTTTGTTGTTCAATGAGTAATATGAAGTACAGCTGCAGAAATCTGCAGTTATCCTCAAGGCCTCCCTGAGTCTAATGAAAAGCAACATCTTTAAATAGAAGTGCTCACACTATCCCAAAGAGCCCTTCAGCCTGGGTCTTGCCTACTCTCTAAGAGACATCAGCTTCACAAGACATAAACCAGGGCACCCCACAGAGTTTATCATCTGCAAACTCTCCAAATGCCATAGCACTGTGTAGAGAACTAACTTGAAAATTGTACAAAGTAGAGATTAGATGGAACTAGAAAGAGCAAGGGAGTGGAATACAGCACACTGGATGGAATGTTAACATGTGAACCCTCTGTGTAAAGAATAAATGGAGATTCTTTGTATAAATCTTGCAACTTAGAGAAAGATGAAACAGAAAAATGGGCTGGAGAGAAGACTCAGCAGTTAAGAGTGTTGCTGTTCTTTTTTGGAGGATCTGAGTTCAGATCTCAGCACCCACGTCCAGCAGCACTGTGACTTAAGGTCTAGGGGATCCAATACCATTTCATGGGTACATGCACCTTCTACTACTACTACTATTACTACTACTAAACAATAACAATACATGTTTTTTAAAAAATAAAGAAGAGTTCTGGAAAGATGGCTCAGAGGTTAAGAGCACTGCTTGCTCTTCCAAAGGTCCTGAGTTCAATTCCCAGCAACCACATGGTGGCTCACAACCATCTGTAATGAGATCTGGTCCCCTCTTCTGGCCTGCAGGGATATGTGCACTGTATACATAATAAATAAATAAATTTTAAAAAAATTAAAAAAAAAATAAACAAGAAAAAATTTAAAAGATAAAATATTCTAACAAAAATAAGATAATATACTAAATTGTAAAAGTATTCGTAAGGTTTGAAAGACCATGAATTATTTTGTTAATATTTAACTCATAAGAAAAGACACCACAACAGAGAAATTAAACAGATAAGTTACATGCACAGTAAGTGGAGCTCTCACCGCTGATGAAGGGATCTTGTCATTGCCACAGACTGAGCTTGTTTATAGAAAAAACACAGAGGTGAGGAGCCCAATCCCAATGGATCCACCTATATTACAACTCCCATGCCTAAGGCTCAGGGATCATTGTGGAAGAAGAGGGTAACAAGATTGTAGGGAGCATTGCAAAGGGAGTCTGCTGTGAGAATGTGTCTCCTAGGAATACCAGAAGCCACCTTGGAAAGGCTCATCAACATGAACTCCCAAACAAGAACAACAATGGATACGCTAATGTGATATGATGGGCGGTGGGGACCCAGGAGACTTCAGCCCTACACGAAGAGTGAGAGGCAACTAAGGAGTGCTGAGACAGGAGAAATATCTTCCCCAGCCATAGTTTTCATCATCAACCGGACACACTGTAGAGTCACGTGGGGAGGGAGGCTTACTGATGAGTCCTCTAGAATGGGTTGGCCTGTGGGCATGCCTAGGAGGAGTTTTCTTACATAGATTACTGAGATGGAAAGAACCAGGCTGAGTGTGGGTAGCACAGTGACCATGGCCTGGGCCATGGGACTGAATGAAAAGGGGAGAACTTGCTGGGGACTCTTGCATGCCTTCATTCCCTTTGTCCCTGATGATGAATACAGTCTGAGCAACCCTCTCAAGTCCTGCCATGGTGACTTCCCAGCTGAGATGGACCCTAACCGGGAAACATGAGCTAACACAAATCTGCTCTCCTCAAATAGTTTTATCAGGATTCTTTATCATAGCAGCAGGAAACAAAACTAAGACAAAATTTGAAGAGGTTGAGTGACTGCCTTAGTAATACACACACACACACACACACACACACACACACACACACACATATATATATATATATATCTTACACAAATAATGAGAAAAACAAGGATCACAATGAGAAATAGGAAAATAAATGTGAAGAGAAAGTTTTTTTGGTTTATTTTTTTTTGTTATTTTTATTTTTTTTGTTTTTTGAGACAGGGTTTCTCTGTGTAGCTTTGCACATTTCCTGGATCTTGCACTGTAGACCAGGCTGGCCTCGAACTCACAGAGATCCGCCTGCCTCTGCCTCCCGAGTGCTGGGATTAAAGGCATGCACACAAGTTTTATATGAGTAACCAATAAATATGTAAAAATGCTGAACTCTGAGAGTAATTAAAAATGTAAATAAATCTATGTCATTCTTAACAAATGACTTAACACAGAGGGAAACACTAAGGTCACTGCTACAAGTTCAGGGTACTACTGCAACACCCTGTACTGTGGCATTCAGTCATAAAGATTCATAAAGGGAAGCAGACAAACATAAACACAAAAGATGCTAGTAAAGTGGAAGGGATAAGCAACCACATAAAAAGTGCAGGTGAAATAAAAAACAAACAAACAAATAGGAATCAACTGTTTATCCACAGGGCTGGTAGTAGTGTGTCTACATCCCAGGCCCAGGGACTGTGCTAACTGTAGTAGTGCGTCTCTACATCACAGCCCAGGAACTGTACTAAATGCTCATCCTATCTCATAAAGCAAGGCTCTAGGCAAATGCTACAAATCTTTGCTTCTTTGGCTTTAGGAATAGTCAGAGGAGTCTGACTTCTTGGTTTCTTTGCCAGAAGCCTTTCACTTACTTTACTGTTAGAAATGTTAAGTATTCCTATTTTCGAACCAATTCCCCTATGCTGTGAATCATGGCTTTACTCAAAATAGAGCTCATTACAGTGTCATAAATGTCTGAAGAATTCCCTCAGATTACCTGGAACTAGAGCTTAATGACCAACCAATGTAATATCTTAGCAAAGCACTTTCTTACCTTCCTCTTTAAGAATCAGCATTGTTTTTCTGCAGTTAAAAATCCCAAAGACAATATAATCCAGGTTCTCTGTGTAATTTAAGGCTGCTAAGTTAAACACACACACACACACACACACACACACACACACACACACACACACATATATATATATATATATATATATATATAGTATCTTGACTTCAAAATTTGTGTCTAAGGATACATTGCTTTGGAAAAAGAGGTTATGGTTTTGTTTCCACAGAAGATGAGAGCCTGCGGATTGCTTCCAGGCTAATATGGTTTGATCAGCCAAGCCCCCTGAAAGGTCTCCAATGACAGCCATGGCCCAGATGATCCAACATCCAAAATCAGCTTCAAAGAAACTGGTTGAGATGATCCATCCTCACAGATGACTACAGCCAAGATTTAACTATAATTCTTAATTTTCTCAGCATCCCCATTAGATTACCAGCACCCTTAATCAGCAGGAAGTAGTAGGAGAAGCTACACCCAAACTCCCAAAATGTTGTTTATAAATATTCATTTTTATATAAAGGGGGTTGATTATAAATGCAATGTCTTTCTAAAGAAGAAGGGGATATAGACATTATAGGATGAGAGGGAAGATTATTGAATCTACTTTTAAAGAGCAACAACTTGTTTTACATTGCTATGGATTTTAGTTTATTGATACAAATTTAAAATTAATTTTGTTTTACTGTATATATATTTCTATTCTTGTTTAAGGTATTATGTTTATGCAACTCCTTTAAAATTGAAATGTATAATTAAGAAATACAGATTAATAATTAGTCATTTAAGATAATCAAACTTACACTCATATTAGTTAAGTTTTCTAGGGTATACATAGATATACTTCAATTAGGTAGGTAATCTTCGAACACTTCAAAGACCTACAGAATATGGCATTTAAAATGTTTTAAGAATTTAGACTTTTCTGGACAGTGAGACATGTCTGCTCCTGGCAGCACTGATTTGCTTCGAAAAGGAAGATGGACATTGAAGATACTCCAATGGGGTTTATCTTCTTCTTGGCAAAACTGGCCATTTGGGCAAGAAACTGCTTTTGCCTGGACTTCTTGACAGTATGTTATATAGACTGGACACGCAGGACCCATGGGAAAGTGACTACTAAACTTTGCCTAAGCAGAATGAGGTGGCCCTTCAGGTTCCTGCTTCACAGAGGAGACTGCCAGACATTCTGCAGGATACAGGGAGAAGCCACAGATGAACTCTACCAATAGGCAAGATGATCCTTTTAATTTCCTGCTTCACTAAAAAGTCTGCTGGAGACTCTAGACCTATAGGCTGAAGATGGATGCCCCAATGTTGCAGAGGAACTTTGGATGACTGTCCAGGTAGCCAAATGTCTCAATCATTTCTAGAATTATGGAAGTTGCTTACAATGCATTTCTTGTTTACTTAGGTAATATTATATCCTTCTGGGGTCTTTGATGTAGTTGAAGACTAAATAGTTATAATTTTCCTTGGTTATGGTAAAAGATAAATTAGATATGAAACCTTATACTCACAAATATAGGATAGATAGAATATTTTCTTTAATTTTGCCAAATAGAAATAGACTAGATATTGTAACTGTAATTCTTGCTTGATAATTGTTCTATTATATATAATTTTACTATGTTAAAGTTGAAACCTTCCTTTTTGATTAGATAGAAGAGGGGAAGTGCTGTGGGATGTCTTTCTCTATGCTGTGAATATGTTTTGCTTCCATTGGTTAATAAATAAGTTGCTTTGGCCTATGGCAAGGCAGCTTAAAGGCAGGTGGGAAATCCAAGTGGAGACACAGGAAAGAAGAAAGGCAGAAGCAGAGACACAAGTCAGCTGCCAAAGGAGCAACAAGATGTCAGCAGATGGTAATGCCACGCCACATGGCAACATGTAGACTTATAGAAATGGGTTGATTTAAGATGAAAGAGCTAGCTAGCAAGAAGCCTGCCATAGGCCATAGAATTGGTAATTTTAAAAAAATCAGCATTGTTCAGTGAGTGGTGTCATATAGTCCTAATTTAAATTAGGCAAGTTAAAGAGATGAAGTTTTCGCAAGACCCAGATCCAACAGATAATGGTAACCCCCCAAAATAAAGACATTTCCACTCAAGTGCATCCAAAATACAAACATTTGCAAACTTTGGATATGAAAAAGCCTCTACACCCAATACATGCCTCCTCTGTGTGAGATGTTGGCTTGCTTTTAGAAAAGCAGGTTTGGTGTTCCTAAGTGCACTCCTTTAAAGCTGGCTGTTATTTGATGTTCTGTAATGTGTAATAGTAATGGTACCCATCATGTTTTCTGAAGAGAAAGAATGCATACTTGACTTTTAAATCATGCACCTAGAGCAAGCATTTGGTTCCAGTGGCTTTCATCTTTACTGTGGTCTCCCTTTAGCTTAAAATAATGATATAGATGGAGCCTGCAGTGAAGGAGAGAGGAAAAATGAACTGCTTTATTTCACATAAAAATAAAAACCTCTAATGTAATGATTTTCTTTTTCGAGCCCATTCACACACAAACAGCCTATCTATGGAGTATTTTTTGCAAATACAGCTGCCTTAGTGTCTGTAGAAACACATTCTGGAAGTGAGAGCAATCTCTCCCACTAGAAGGCAGTTCATCAAGCAAGAGATGGTGCCATACTCTGAGATCTCAAGGGTTGATTCCAGTCAACAGACACAGTTTGGTCCATGACTCTTTGATAGTTTCTAAGTTAACTGTTGACATTTAAAAATTTGAATATTTCATTAAAAAACATCTGGTTTTCTAACATTTCTTGCAAATTCAAAGTCTCTGGATGCACTGGGCTTCATGCCTTCTTTCCAGTGGTCATTTATAATTGAGGGTGGTTTGCTTAAGAGTGAACCAAAGTATTCTGGGTCAGCTTATCCCTGACCTTTCAGCTTTTGGTGGTGTTTGCCCAGCCTCTCGGGTCTTTGTATGCACAGGCAACTCATGCAATGGCAGCCTGTTGTCACTCTGGTGGTTGGTCTGCTCTCTCTGACCTTGCTAAACATTTCATAGCTCATGTCTGCCATGTGTGATCTCATCACATTCCATCTGATTCACTGCTGCTGGGATAGGCAGCCCACTTGGGGAAGATACACTAATGTGTGGTCACTAAGGCTGCAGAACCATTTGTTATATGAATCAGCAAGACTTTGAAGAATAATGTACTCAGTGCACAGGGGTGATTCTAAGAGGACAAAACACTAGCCTTTCACTGAAACTATCACATCTCCTCAGCCACTCTCCTGGGAATGATGTCACTTCTGAAGAAGAGAGAAGCATGTTTTTAGGGGCATTTTCAGAGGAAGTCATAATACTTGATGGCTTGGAAATAATTGCTGCTAAGAGTCTCAGGTCGGGCTTTAGGATCCCTGTACTTCACTTTAGGCGATACACAAAGAAGACACACAATGCAAATCAAGAAAGGATTTGTAGATACCTGTCATACTGTTCGGAGTCATAGGCTAGTAGTCATGCTGTGTCCTCTTCTGCACTGGCATTTCCTACAAAGAGACAAAAGCATAATACATATCACGATCTACACTTGACTTTTTATTGAGACAGGATCTTACTATGTAGCACTAGCAGGCCTGGAACTTGCTGTGTGGACAAGACTGGCTTCAAACTCACAGAAATCCCTCAGCCTCTGTCTCCTGAGTGCCAGGGTTTGACTTATTTATTAAATATATTTTATCCATTCTTTGACAATTTCCCCACATACCCCAAACATACATACACCCTTCCCTCTTCATGTTTTCTCCATTTTTTTATTTTTTCGAATCTAGTGAGTCCAACTAGTGCTGCTTATTGGCATGCTGACTGGTCTTGCTGGCTGGATTGTGTGTGTGAGACCATAGCTTCAGTGAGTCCATGAGTTCAGAAGCCAACATGTCAGAGCACTCTGCCCCACCCTCCAGCTTTTACATTCTTTCTGCCTCCATCTTAATTTGTTGTTATTGTTCCAAACAATATTGTGTTCACTAATGGACTTGATTAAGATTGCTCACTCTAACTTAGAACTGCGGTTTAGAAGCAGAAAGGGGTTATATAGCACACACACAAGTCAGCAAAACTTTGATTTTTATCTCTGGCTTCATTCGATAATTAGGCTTTTAAAACTATTTTTTAAAGGTACCTTTTTCCACCAACTATTCTTTGGATTGTTTTTTAAGAGAGCTGCCAGACTATGCACAGGCTGTCTTCCTATGACTAAGATGTTTAAGTCTCTCCAACCCAGAGCTTCTCACAGTGCACACTGTAGACTAGCAGCCTCAGCCTTGATGGTGCCAAGCAGCTGGTATACACAGGTCAGACTCCTTCAGTGTATTGCTAGGGATTTTTTTCTGGAAGGGGGTCTGTGCTGTGGAGCCCTCTTGTACACTGTAAAGATTTGTCACTTGAATTGGTTTAATAAAATGCTGATTGGCAGTAGCCAGGCAGGAATTATAGGCAGGACAACCAAACTAGGAGAATGATGGAAAGAAGGGCGGAGTCAGAGGAGATGTAATCAACCACCAAAGAAGCAGGATGTGTAGAAAATGAGGTAACAAGCCATGAGCCATGTGGCACAGCATACATAAGAAATATGGGTTAATTTAAATGTAAGAGTTAGAAAGTAACAAGCCTGAGCTATCAGCCAATCATTTACAAGTAATATTAAGCCTCTGTGTTGGTTATTTGGGACTGGCAGCTGGGGTTGGGAAAGAAACATTCACCTACAGTTCTGTGACCAGTATAGGACCATAGAAGCATGTGTATCTAGAATGGTCCTGAAGCCTAAGACATGGGTTCAAGGGTCAGCACTGCTATGTAATAGCTGTGGGGTCCTGAAAAGTATTTTTTCTCTTTTTTTTTTTTAAATTAAAATTTGTTACTTATTTTACTTACTAATCACAGTTTCCCTTCCCCCTTCTCCTCCCATTTTCTCCCCTCACCTCCTCTCCCACCCCTGTCCACTCCTCAGAAAGGGTAAGGCCTCACATGGGAGTCAACAAAGCATGACATAACAAGTTGAGGCGAGACTAAGCTCCTCCCCCTGCATGAAGGCTAAGCGAGGCATTCCACTATAAGGAATAGGTTCCAAAAAGCCAGCTCATGCACCAGGGATGGTTTCTGAGCCTACTGGTTGGGGCCCCACAAACAGACCAAACTACATAACTATCACCCACATGCAGAGGGCCTAGATCAGTCCCATGCAGGCTTGCTAGCTGTCTGTCTATAGTCTGTGAGCTCCCACAAGCTCGGGTCAGCTGTTTCTGTAGATTTCCCCATCATGATCTTGACCCCCCCCCCCACCACACTTGCTCATATAACCCCTCCTCCTTCTCTTCAACTGGACTCCCAAAGCTCAGCCTAGGGCTTGGCTGTGGATCTCTGCATCTGCTTTCATCAGTTACTGGATGAAGTTTATCTGATGACACTTAGGGCAGTCACCAATCTGAGTATAGAAGACCAGTTCAGGTACCCTCTCCAGTATTGCTAGGAGCCTTAGTAATTTACACAATGGAATATTACTCATTGACAAAAAATAATGACATCATGAAATTTGGAGGCAAATGGATGGAACTAGAAAATATCTTGAGTGAGGTAACCCAGACTCAGAAAGACAAACACGGTATGTACTCACTCATAAGTGGATATTATAAAGCAAAGTATAGCCAGGCTACAACTCACAGCTCCAGAGAAGCTAGGTAACAAGGAGGACCCTAAGAGGGATGCATGGATCACCTTGGGAAGGGCAAATAGATGATATCTCCTGGGTGAACTGGGGGTGGGGGGAGAATATAGAAGGGAGGGAATAGGGGATAGGAACATGAAGGATCAGGATGGTTGAGTTGAGGGAGGGATGGAGAGGGAGAACAATGAAACAGATATCTTGGTAGGGGGCATTATGGGGTCAAGGAGAAACCTAGTGACAGGGAAACTCCCTGGAATCCACAAGGACAGCCCCAGCTAAGAGAAGCAATTTCTAAACACTGGAATTCCTGTTTCTTCACTGCAAAATGAGAAAATGGGTGCAGGTTTCACTCAGTCATGAGGCTGCTGCTAAGGCTTGGAAGGGGATTTGTAGGTGAGATACAGCACACTGAGCTTTGGTCGCCCTTGAATGAGGAGCCATAGTCTTGTGGTAGGACAAGAGGAAGCTAATGGGCAAAGAAGCACATGAATTATGTTCTCAATATAGCTCTACATACAGCCACTCAGTCTGACTGTACACTAATGTGGCGGCCATGTTTCTTGTCTTTATCATAGTTCTTATCACACCTAGCAGAAATTATAGGTTTGCATGGCCACCTCTCCCATGAACGGTAATCTCTTATGGCACAACCTGCTATTCTCATTTTTCTATCTCCTTCATCAAGGAGAGTATTGGATACATAAACATAGGTTCAACAAAGGCTATAGTAAAGTGAAACTGCTATGACCATGCATGATTCATGCCGCCTGAACTGGCATCTGAGAGAAAAGATGGGAAGTAGCTACGAGGAAGTGAATTCCTACAGCTGACCTTTTGCAAAGGTCTCCAGCCACCAGCTTTCAGGACCAGCCCCTTTTACATACTCAGCTTCTTAAATTAAGATGAGTCAGGCTTGGAGATGTTGACTGTGGGACCATGCATGGCTTGTGCTTCAAGTCCAATGGACTCCATTGATTTTAATAGCTTTGCTGTTAAGCCCCTCTCAGCCCTGGGACCTGTCATGTTTTCCCATCACACAACTGGAATGCTCAGAGGGCGATTAGGATTATGGATTCAGAGGGGAATGAGGGCTGTAGCTCAGATGAGCAACTAAAGTGCCCCACCTCTGGCCATTGGTTCAAGGCCTGAAGTGGGATAAGATGCCTTCTCTGGATGCCTCTTCTGGACATTTGGAAAAACAGAAAGGAAAGGGAGAACAAAGAGTTGGGAGAGAGGAAAGGAAGGAGGGAGGGAGGGAGGGAGAGAGAGAGAGAGAGAGAGAGAGAGAGAGAGAGAGAGAGAGAGAGAGAAATAATTTCCTCTCAAGAGGAAGGTAAAACTACCACTGTTTGAGACCAGAGCAGGTGAAGAGGATTAGCCTGATAGTCCCAAGCCTCATACCTGGTTTCAGTCTTCCTCAGGCCCATTCCTATCCCCTCCTGGCCACTCAACTCTTCCTTGGTGACCTTTGGAAAACACACCCTCTTTCACATGAGCTGGTTCAATCACAATTGTCAGCTGACTGACAGCTCCTGGCTTCAGACACAACAATAACACCACTGTGGTGAAATAGATGGTTCTCCCTCCCAATCTCTGTACCGTAGCCATAAGTTTCCAGTCGTATTCTTACAACACCATTAACTTAAAAGTCTCTATATCTTCAAAATTCTGACTGAATGGGCAAATGTACTACAGAAATAAATGTAATCCGTGAGGCAGAAGTGACTTGGAGCAGGAAAAAACAATCTTATCAGTATTCCAAAGGTCAATGTCATAAGCCTCAGTGCTAACCTCACTGGCTGGTGCTCCTCAGTACTTTTTCTTCAGTGAGAATGAGGTTTATACTGCATCATCACTGTGCCATGTTGACAGCAGGAGATGGTATTACCTTCACTCTACTGTTGATGGTATGTTGGTAAACTGTTACTGTAGTACTTTAGTAGTACCTAGCATGTAGTATTATTACCATTGCCCTTCAGTGAGTTCTAGATTTATTTATTTTCCCCAATGTGTGTGTGTGTGTGTGTGTGTGTGTGTGTGTGTGTGTGTGTGTGGTGGGTATGTGTGTATTTGTGGAGGTCAGAGTTGATAGGGAATCATCTGTGATTATTTTTCTATGTTGTTCATTGAGACAGAGTCTACCAATCAAACCCAGAGCTCACTCAGATTGCTAGTATTGCTAATCTGTTTAGGGAGCCTGTCTCTGCCGTTTGAGGCTGGAACTACATGCAGGGACACCATGATCATGTGGCATATACTTGGGTACTGGGGACCTGAACTCAGGTCCTTAGGCTTGTGCAGCAAGTGCTTAACCACTGAGCCATCTGAGCCATCTCCCCAGCTCTGGGCTCCAGGATTTTAAGCGTGACTCCAGGGATGAGTCTGACAACTTGTCAGGTATCACTCTTCCCAGGGCCTCAATTCTACCTAGCCCATAACACCCTGAGGGGAGGGCCTTCTCCAGAGCTGTGCAGGAGTCTGGGGCTGAGCAGTTTGTGGGGCCACAGGAGGAAACAACTCAGAGTTAAATCAGGCTAGCTGACTTGCATGCCTGAAAGGAATGGGCACAGTGCAGACCTCTGTGAGGTGGAGCAGGGAGGAGTACCAGGTACTGAGTGCAAGGCAGAGCAGCTCTGTTGATGAAGGACTGAGAACCAGCACCATCCAGAAGAGTCACTTCTATACAATAAATGTCACTTTTTATCAGTCCCACTGCTTATGGGTCCAGGAAGAGTTTGCTTTCTCATATATTTAAACTTTTTTTCAGCTCGGCATAATGGTTCACACCTGGAATCCCAGCAGTCATAAAGCTGAGACAGGAGGATTTCAATGAGTTTGAGGCCAGCCTGGGCTACATAGTATATTCTGGGCCAGCACGGGCTCAATATGATTTTTTTTTTCATTCAGGGTCTTGCTTTGTAGTTCAGTGTCAGTGTTCAATTTGGAATCCTCCTGCCTTGGCCTCCTGAATGCTTGGTATTCAGTGTGTACCACCATGCCTGGATACTGACTGAGGATTGTCATTGGGATCCATTGAAGGTTCCTTTGCAAAGAGACAAAAGTCCTTCTGAAGCCTCAAGAGCTCAGTCACCATGAGGGAGCAATTCCACTTCATTCCGTATCCTCAGTGGGTACCACTGAACTGAGAAATGGTTCTGCTGCAGAGGCAGACACTTGTCAGACATTCAAACGGCCTTGATGGCGATGGACTGTTTAGGCCACACAGGTTTCATTCAATGACAACACTCAGACAGAGGACAGTTACGGTTCCTCTGCTGGGAATGGCAGGAGGTTCAGCCCTGCAGGGAGCAAGGGGCTATGGAAGGGCAAAGCTTTCAGTTTTCAGCAGACAGTGTTTTTCCTTCCATAAGGGAGATGATGCAACAGTGTCTGTGGCTATAAGGAAGCTTCATTTGCTGTGGCTAACTGTGTTCACAAGGTGAGGGTGTTAAAGTCTCCTTATGTAGCTTAGGCTGGCCTCCAACTTGTGGTGGTCTTCCTGCCCCTGCCTCCTGTGTGCTAAGATCACAAGAATGTGCCACTGTGTCCAAGCATCTCTTTCTAGGGCTCATTTGGAGTGTGCATGGTGCCAAATGCTATGCAAATGCTCTCCCACTGAGCAAGAACCCCAGCCCTCACTAGTTTCCAGTCTAACCCATGTCTATGTCAAATCCTGCTCCCTTCCCTTCCTTTATCCTCCCTTTCTTTTCCTGCTCCCTCACAGGTAATGTCACCAGGGCATGTGGCAAAGAGCATGGATCCACCATTGCTAGCAGAGACAAGAGACACATTTATATGATGGCATAAGGTGGTCCACTTTGCCAGTCAGTAGGCTAAGTGACAGCGATGCATGGCACATTTCCTTTTTCATGGTGGAGGGCTAGGGTACAGTTTGATAGAAATCCTATCTCTGCTTTAAGAACTAGCTCAACATGGGCAGGAGTGGAACTCGGGGTCAGAGAGGGCTTCGAAACAAGCAGACAAGCAGGCAGTCACTCTAAGGCCACCTGCTACATGAAATGCATCCTCACACAGAGTGAAACCTGGGACCCTCAGTCACTCAACAAGGGAGAGAGAAATCAGGGACCACATAGTTTAAGTTTCTCAGGTCAGTCTGGAAGGGACAGACTTAGCACCCGTAGTGCTCATGGTACGCTGTCCTCCCAGAGGCCTTTCACTACAGGTGGATACTCCTCTCAGACTTCCAAACACCTAGAGCCAGGCTCCTCAGGAAGCAGGGAGTGGGGCTGGCTACTGAGTCAGCAGGAGCAGGGCCTGTCACTCGCTGCATGTCGAACTTCCTCTACTGCCATCTGGTGGTCGGCAGGGCACCTTCTCCCTGCCAAGCGCGCGCGTGCGTGTGTGTGTGTGTGTGTGTGTGTGTGTGTGTGTGTGTGTGTGTGTGTGTGTGCGTGTGTGCTCATTAACAGGGGAGGGTAGAGGGTGGTGGTCTGGGAGCACATTCATCATGTTAGGAGAATTAAATAACTCCAGAAGAATGAAAGTACCACGCAGTCCTGCCAGATGCCTGAGAGTGTAATTGTGGTTAGGTGACTCACTGAGACACATGCATGAAAACCAACAAACAAGAACAGAAAACAAAGCCTTGCACGGATGCACGTGCTTCATTATTGATTTCTCAAGTGTGTTTGATGGTGAAGTAGATAGCTACACACAGCCTCACTCCTGCCCTGCCTCTGGTCAGCTCTGGAAAAACAGACTGCAGTGCTTGTTAATTATCTAATCTCCAGCAAACAAATAAATATGCATGCATTCCTGTACCAGGGGTGTGGCGTCTATGGGTCTGAATGCAGGCTCTGCCATGCTAGAACCCACAGGGAGCATCTCCGGGTTTGTAACCCAGGTGTAAAAGCAGCACCTCCTTGAGGGGAAAACAGCCTTGCTCTGAGTACTCTCTGAGGATGAAAATGGATGTGTCCTGTGAGAACAACTGTCAGCTGTTCTTCAATGGAGACGGTTAGCAGAGGCAGGACTGCACGCACATCCTCGTGGGCAGACTTCAGACAGCATGGCTACTCCTGCCTGTAATCCCAACACTCTGAGTTCGAGTCTGGCTTGCACCACATAGTGAGACCCCCCTCTCCCCACCAAAAGCTAGGTATGTATGAGGCTCATGGAAGAGCAACTGTAGTGTGCAGAAGGCCCTGGGCTCAATCCCTAGCATAACCACGTCAAAAAATGTCTGAAATCTACAGTCCCTGCCCTTTCTTCCACTGGGCCCATGTTTGATGGTGTTTGGTGATTTGGCCATTCACTTTATTAGCAAATTTGACCCTTCTCCACAAGGTCTCATGTGAGTCTACTGACAGGCTTGCGTGGCCTGAGTTTTGACTTTCAACAACCTGTTATCAGGATCATTTTCAGTTTATGTGCCAAAGCAATTATTAGGCTCAAATTACAAGAGTTAGTCCACTGTGTTAAATCATGGGAAAGACTGGAGCACTAAATGGGAATTAGGTTATTATTTTTAACCCTGAGAATGTTGGTTAAGGATTAACTCAGGAAGCTGGGATGTGCAGAGCTGGGGTGGGTGGAGCAGGGGTGGGTGGAGCTGGGGTGGGTGGAGCAGGGGTGGGTGGAGCTGGGATGTGAGGAGCTGGGCTGGGTGGAGCAGGGGTGGGATGAGCTGGGAGGTAGGTTAGAAGGTAAAGAAGCTTCTGGAAGGTCCACGGAGACATAATGTTCTGTTTCTTTTTCTTCCATGATGTTGAAGTTAAACTTAGAAGGTGCATTTCCTTAAGTGCTGGTTTGAGTCTGCGGTCCTGCTGGAGCACCTGTGTTACAAGTGACCTGGGGACGGTAATGCCATCAAGAGCCCCATGTCTCAGTGCATGGCACTCAGTGCCACATGTGCCTGTGACAAAGGTTCTAAGACATAAAAAGAACCCAGATGTCAGGTACTCTGATTACAGTGCAGTAGGAGTTCAAGGAACTAAATGCCTATTCACTCAAGCTGGAGGAGCTTTGCTTTCTGAGAGGCAGCTGTGTGTCTGTGTGTCTGTGTGTCTGTGTGTGTGCACTCCCGTGTTTGTGCCTAAGTCATGTGCTCACTGCAAATGCAGCAAAAATGCAGCATTATTTTCCGTATTTACAAGTCAGCTTCCCCTAATCTTCTTCTCCAAGTTTTTTACATTACTTTCAGTTCAGGAAACAAAACAAAACAAAACAACAACAAAAAAAGATGCCGCATAGCTAGTGTCTGTTTCCTGCTGAGGCAAGGGCATTTCTGCTGGGTGTTTACATTCCACACTTCCAGTGGGCTTATTATTTCCTGAACAATAGACGCAGATTGCTGACTCATGCTCAGCTCACGGCTCCAAGAAGCTTTCCTCCCTGCGGACTCTACTTGTGTGGATGCAACACAATAATGTTCTATTCATCTCTCTCTGAGTTAGGAATGCCAACAGCTCAGATATGCAGCCCAGGGTGCCCCTCCCCCTTGCGTTTATTGAAAGCCTCCTCAAAGTAACACAATGGGAAATACAGGCACTTACTGTGAGCCATTTAGCCAGGATAAGACCAGTCTAAACCTCACTTATTTATTTATTATTTATAGTTTTTTCATTAGCAGCTTTTTGTATAATGCCTGGCCACTGTCACACTAGTCTTTTGTTTTGTTTTGTTTTTTTGAGACAGCATTTCTTTGTGTAGTTTTGGATCTTACTCTGTAGACCAGGCTGGCCTCGAACTCACAGAGATCTGCCTGACTCTGCCTCCTGACTGCTGGGATTAAAAGCGTGCACCACCAGCGCCGGTCTGTCACAACTGTTCTTAAGAACTGTTGGATGACTGGTACATGGGCTTGCTGGAGGTCTAGTCCTCCTCTTCTGTTCCATGCTGATGAAAGCAACAGGCCCTTTCTTAGGTGGGAGGAAGACTCCCACCCATGGGCTTACTTTGCAGCCAACCAAAGGACAGAATGAACCTCAAGGCAGCTACGATGGATGCCCTGCATCACTGGCCTGCAGCTACTGCTACAGCTACTGCTACAGACATGTCTCAGGCCACTTCCAGGCACATCTGGCCAATGAGCAGCTGGGGTCAACTGTGGAGTTTTGTTTTCCTAGTTACAAAGTAAAAGCCACAGGACTATTTAATGCTCCAAAGCTCTAGTGGCCAATTTAGACTGAACACACACACACACACACACACACACACACACACACACACACAGGCACACCCAGTCTCCAGACAGCTTTGAAAATCCCAGTGCCCAGCCAGCAGCCCCACCAATTAGCATTCTGTAACTAAGCCTGCCCAGCAATGCTGATACACAGCCAAAGCTGAAGACTATTGCCTCAGGGTTGCCTTCCATATAGTGTGTATGGGTGTCCTTGTAGCACACAGTGCTGGGAATTGAACCCAGTCCTTTACACATGCTCTGGAAGTGCTTGGCACTGAGATACCACAGTCCCCAAATCTGGTCTTGTTGTCCTCACCATGGCAACCAGAATAGGGCTATTATAATACAATTCAGCTCACATAACCTCTCTGCTCAAAACCAAAGTGACATTGGATGTGGATCTGTCTCTGTGCCACTGTGTTCTCTCCCCAGTTCAGCCTCTCCAGCATCCTTGTTATTCCTCAAACATGTCATCTGTGCCTCTGCTCAGACTTCTCTTGTGTCAGACACCTGCTTAGGTCCTTCCCTCCAGTAAGTTTTGCATTCCAAAACTCCTTGGAGAAGCCCCCTCAGATGCACTAGACCTCATTGTGACCATCCTCCCTGTGTGCTGGGTTCCTGAACCCCTCCATCTGTTCTTGGTCTCTCCTTTCCAAGCACTCAGCATCTTCTGGTAATCATGTCATATCCTCCATTAGAAAGTCAGCTTTGTGTCCATTGGTGACCCCAAGAGCAAACACAGGCTGTAGCATACAGCAGGCACCTAATAAATAATTGTTAAAGGTAGTGTGGCCACATCTGAAGGGAGAGATAGATGCTGGATAGGAGAAGGGAGGCTCAGACACATCAGGAAGAAATGAATGTTTTCAAAAATCACAAATTTTGATGACAACACTTATGCACATGATTTTAGCTACCAGGAATTGCAGAGAACATCTAGTTTTACAATTATACTTCCAGAGACAGAGAGTGGGTGTGTGGTTATCTGTGGCTGGTTGGTAGGGGGCTGTGGGGCATGGGTTAGGGAAAGAGTGACTGCCAGTGGAGATATAGGTTCCTTTAGGAGTGACAAAAATGTCCTAAAATGAGATTATTGTGATGGCTATCCAACTCTGAGAATTTCCTAAAGTCCATTAGCCTATACTCTTTCAAAAGAGGAACTCTATCACATAAATTACAATTGTTAAAAATTCACTCTTAATTTGAGCATCCCACAGGGTATGAAATCTAAAGTGGAACCAGAAACACAGAGACAGACTCTTACTAAGCTGGACTGTCTCTGGCCCAGGTCCCTCATGGAGAAGAGAGAGCCTTCCTCATTCTTCATATCCACTTGTTGATAACAACATGTAACTCAATAGTAACTGATTTGGACTGACAGCCCCCCTTAACTTTCCACACCTCTTACAGTTCTGTACTTTTATTTTACTTTTTGTCAGGTTTCAGAATTATGACTTCTGACCTATTGTTTAAATACTGTTCTGAAGAGTTTCAGTATTTTCTGAGTGCAAGTTTTTTTTTTTTTTAAATTTGTATGTGTATGTGTATGTTTGCAAATTCCATGGCACCCATGTGGAGGTCAAAGGGTGACTTGTATGAACCAGTCCTCCCTTCCACCATGTGGGCCCCAGGAATTGAACTCAGGTCATCAATCTTGCCAGCGAGCGCTCTTACCTGCTGATCCATCTCACCAGCTTTGAGTGAAGTCCTAAAGGACAACTTTTAATGTCGACAGCTAGGAAGATGAAAATGTAACAACAATGCAATGGATTTTAAACATGGATTTCCTAGCAAGAATAGAAGAGCAAGCTACTGAAAATTTAATAAGCAGAATACAAGATTTGGTCAGGCTGACACAAAGCACTTCAAAAGTTTATCCCTGATGAGTCTGAAAATCTAAACAGCCAACTTTGTGCCAATGAGACACATCTTACTTAGGAGACAAGAAAACATTTCTTGCTAGAGATGAGACATTTCTGAGTTCAGCAAAGGTTACATGATTATTCATAAAATTAGACATTCTATAAATAACCACCGCTCCATTTGATTGAGAATATTGTTCCTATTATTTTGGGGTCAAGTTCATGAGAATAAACTTTGCCCGTGAACTAGCTGGGTAGGAGTATGGAAGAACAAACTGCCTCTGAGTCCCACCCCCTTAGATGCTATTGGATCAGTCTCACGTCGATGGCACTGAAGGTGACTAAGATGAAGAGATCCATAATGAAGGAAAGTTCTCTTCTTAAAAGCTAAGAGATATTTGGAAATCTAGGGCATCAGTAGTTGTTCACAGGAGAGGTTTGGTATGGCACAGGGGATAAAGGTGGCAGCAGCCACAAAATCACTGACTTCCTATCCCAAAGCGGACTGCCATGTTCTCACTGGTTGTTGATAAGCCTCAGTTCTACCCTGCTATACTCTGAAATTCTGGGGCTGGCACTTGGAAAGTCATTCCTCAGAGTCCCTTGCCAAAGGGCTTTCCACTGGATTCAGCCAAGAAGAGGTGAGTAAGAGGAGAGAAGGGGTTCCTTCTCAGTCTTTTTCGGAGGTCTGTTGTGTCCTCTGGCCCTGGTCAGTAGAAGCCTCTGTTTCTTTTAGACTTCCCATTCTCTCTGTACCTCTTAGAGGTTCCAGAAGCAGCTGGTGGTCTCTTGTTGAGCACTTCCGGGGCTGTTCCTGAGTTCCTGGATGTTCAGCAAGCCTGGCTCCCTTTCTCATTTCCCAACTGCAAGAGTAACAAGCTGCTTCCTGTCACCAAGTTCCATTTTACTTGCCTGGTGCTCCAACACCTATGTAACAACCAATTCCCTGTACCAGGTCTCTGTTTGCATGAGCGAGTGTGACTTTGCTTGCCTCTCTGGAGCCTGACAGTTCCATATTGGCAGCCCACTTGTAAAACATATGAAGGCTTCCAAGAGAACCTACTAGAAGCAACACCTCTAACTTAGTCAAGGCCTGCCTCTGCTAAGTTCAAGAAATTTGAATAATTTCCAACCAAGAGTTAAGCACATATGGGACACATACATCCTCAACTCAGAGGACAGAAGAATGAAAACTTGAGTGTCCAACTTAAAGAAAAGTCTATGTATATACGTGCTGTGTATATATGTGCTGTGTATATACGTGCTGTGTATATACGTGCTGTGGCTTCAGACTCCCATCATTACCATATGGAGGTGAGCGGGTCGCCTCAGGTGTCAGGTCCTCACAGCTCCCACCGTGAGACAAGACCTCTTGTTCCTTTCTGCATCAGTCAGGTAGCTGATCATTTAGATTTTGTGACTTCTCCTGTCTTCACCTCCCATCTTTCCACAGGAACACCAGGATTACATACAAACGCCACTGTGTCAATACAGACCAACACTACTGTGTCAGGCCACAGATAGCTTCCGGGCACCCAAACTCAAATTCTCTCTCTTGGGTAGCTTTACTCACTAAGCTATGTCCCCAGCACTAATACCCAAGTTTTAAAAATTATTTTGATGAAATAAAATCTGTTTACTTTGCAAATGTTTTCACACATAGAAAGTACAAAGGAGGAAAGAAAACAAAATCTGTACTAGTTAACTACTGACACTTGAGCTGATTTTTCTGCCCTTTTCCTTATTTCTAGATATTTTTAAACAATTACTATTTTAAATGAACATTTGGTCTTCAGGAGTTTTCTCATGACAACATTTCTTCAAATCCAAGGAGGCCATGTCCTTTCTTTCTCACAGGAAACTCATCTTGCCCACTCTGGGACAGGAGCTCTCTGACCCAGAAACAAAACCCAGGACAAGGCCACCGACTCCCGTCTCTGGCATGTGATTACTTATTACGCCTCTTGGTTTAGATTATAAAGCAAATAAGAAAATCTGTGCATTACAAGAGGAGCTCCTTGTTCATCATGAGCTGGCTCCTGGCGTGAGGCAATGACAAACTCTGAAGGAATGTGGAGACCAGTTTGCCCTATAAAGAGTGACATGTTTGGGCAGAAATGTAGCCCAAGTGCCTGTGCTAATTATCCTGACCTGCAAAACAAGTGAGCACTTTATTTCACTGTTTGTCTCTCCCTCCCTTTGGTTTAAATAAGACACGTGCCCAATAGGCTCCAGCATTTGGACACTTATTTTCCCGATAGGTGCTTCTGTGGGCAGGTTACAGAATCCATAGGAGGGAGAGAGCTTTGCTGGAGGAAGTACATCACAGAACTCAGGCTTCAAGGATGTCTAGCCTGGTCCCACTTCCGGTTCACTTCCAGTTCACTGTGCTGTCTATGTGTGGATGGAAATATTATCAGCCAGCTTCCTGCTTCTGCCACTGTGCCTGCCTGTTGCCATGTTTCACCCACCTTGATGGACTCTATCCCTGCTGACCAAAATAAACTCTTTCTTTCTTAAATTGCTCTTGGTCACAGTATTTTGTCACAGCAATAGAAATGTATACAATATACTGTCCTACACAGAGAGTGAGGACATACCCTAGTGCTACATCATGGGCACAGGAATAAGACAGGACTGTCCCCTTCTTACAAAATGTATTACTCAAAGAATCAATCTCCAGAAAGCAGGGGTAACAAGGCCAAGCACATGGCACATGGATGAAGCATCCAGGCGTTATATGCAGGTGCTCTTGGCTTAGTCACAGGGACACCTGCCAGCAGCAACCTGTGCCTCCTAAGAAGTCTTCAACTTGGAGATATTCTCAAATCAACTAAAGTAGTACTAGTGGCCGGGGAGCCGATGTTTAATCAAGTTTAAAATTATTTATCAGATGCAAAACAGACAGAAGCAGCATGAATGGTTGCACACCAAGTACCAGCATTGAAAGTTATTGCATTGAATTCAACAGGAACTCAAGAAAAAACAAATGAAGGTCCAATAGTGCTATGTCCTTAAAAGATGAAGTAGGTATAAAGTAATATCGGAATAATCTGAATAATATTATCCTAGCATTGTAAACAAAACTTCACACTTGAAAGGGAGCATTATAGAATGCAGAAAAGAAAGAATAATTATAAAACATGGCCATTGTTAGGTGATATAAGGATGCTCCATTCTACCACAAGGACACTTGTTCAAGTATGTTCATAGTGACTTTATTCAGAACCTGGAAACAACCTAGATGTCCCTCCACTGAAGACTGGATAAAGAAAAACATGGTACATATACACAATGGAGTATTACTAAGCTGTTAAAAAAAATGACACCACAAAATTTTGTAAAATTTGGAATGAGAAATCCTTAAGCTCAAGAAATTCTCCCACAGAACAAACGCCTCAGAAATTTTACAGGAAGAAAGACAAGCCAACATCTACCAAAAGACAACGGGAAATTTCTCTGAATGCAGGAGAATACTCTCCTAAAGAACTCTGTCAAAGAGTAAATGAAGGTCTTACTGCTAAACATGCCAGGAGGCAGGTGTGAGCTAGGAAACAAGGGCCGATGCCTTTGACACCCTCGGGACCACAAGCAAGGGGGCCGCCAAAGAGCCACACAGTCTTCACGACTTAAAAGTAAGTGACTGACGTGCTGGAGAAAAAGAATTCTATAGTAAAATACAATGGAAAAAAATTACCAAGATACAGCCGGAAAGCCGACAGATTTGGGGAACATTGTAGGAGCAATGGTAAGTAATATCCCAAAGTTGTCTTTTAGAAAAAGCAAAACCAAACCAGCAGATGAACTAAATGAAGGGAGGAGAAATAGCAACACACGAGCAGGATTCGACTCGGGGAGGGAGCAGCTACCGGTGCTGAGAACCAGAGGAGGAAAGGAATGGTTTCTTCTTCTTTATTTTATTTTATTTTTTAGAAAAGAAGTTCTACTATGAAATTGAAAAGGGGACATTAAGTATACCAATCAATGATCCTAGGGAAAAATTTTAAAAAATTTCAGGGAACTCTTCTTGCTTCCTGAAAATGCCACATCTGGATGATTTCAATGTGTGATTATTTCATAGGTCAAAAGAATCCTTTTAAATTTTTTAAAATACAACACATTTCCTCAATTATAATTCTGATACTAAAAAAAAACACCACAAAAGAAACTACCAGATTGCTTATCACGTACCAATATAAAGAACTTAACTAAAATATCAGCAAAAGACTCCTGGAAAAATTAAAGGAACGGTTCTCCAGAGAAAGAAGACCATTTTCTACAGACCATGGAATTGAAAACTGACTGTTCACAGTAATAAGTCCACTGAGTGAAATATATTGATTTCCTTGGGAGAGGATTAAAATGACATTTGATATTGCCCACAGCTTGGTCACGATGGCTTGGTAGCCTATTGCAAAAGAGACCATCTGAAGGTTATCTTGACACAATATCGAATGTGTGGACACTTGAAAAGGAAGCGCAATGAGGAAGAAGTTGGCTTAGCAGCTATTAAAACACGGCACAATGCCCTCACCATTAAAATAGCACCTACTGGTACTGTGGGAAGACGGCAGATGGAAGGCCCATGATGGACATTCAGACACAGTGTCATTGTATGAAATGGGTACCCTATCTGAGAATTTAATGTATGAGGAGAGTCATAGTATGATAGAAGCTCCACAGCTCATGGAGATGAGCCACACAGTAAACTGGATAGTTTACTGGAGGAAAAATAAAACAAGCCTACAGTTGGATCCACAGCTCGTCTGCTATAATTGGTTAAATGTGAATGTGGGGACAATTGAAGCACAGCAAACAGAAGCCGTAAAAGAAACCGAAGAGGCTCCTTTCCTTGCCTGGGAACAGTGAAAATCTTTTTTTTGTTTTTTTTTTTGTTTTTGTTTTTTGAGACAGGGTTTCTCTGTGTAGCTTTGCGCCTTTCCTGGAACTTGCTTTGGAGACCAGGCTGGCCTTGAACTCACAGAGATCCACCTGCTTCTGTCTCCTGAGTGCGGGGATTAAAGGCGTGCGCCACCACCGCCCAGCAGTGAAGATCTTTTAACTGTGACTCAGAATGCACAAGCCACCCATAATCTCAATTCTTGTGACCTTCCACGTGGGGGAGAGTGCCAGTAAAGGCAATTTGTAACATTTAAACATTTGTCAGCAGTAACTAGGTAAGTAACCCATAAACCACTCACCCAACAGAATAGCATATAAATGAATATTAAGAAAAGGAGGAAACATTTGGAGAAGTTCTATAACCTCTAGGAAATCTTGTCATCTGAGACTAAAGACATGGCAGTGCATGTGGCATATGACCCCAGACACACAGAGAAGGAAGGACACAGACACTTTACACAGGAATGTCTGCAAACGGACAGGCCAGAAACCATGTTTGCTAACAGGGAGGGGACCTGGGCAGTTCATTGGGTTCAATGGCTGGAAGGAGACATTTTTACTATAGATCTTTAATCTATTTTAGTAACATTTGAAATGAATAAGATGAATACAGTAAAAAGACGTGAATACGAAAGTGGAAAACTTGAGGAAAAATGGGTATTTTCCCAAACTGCTGTGGAAATAACGCACTAGCATGACCATGGCATCAAATGTGTGTGTGTGTGGGGGGGCAGCGGGAGAGGGGGAGAGCACACGCTGCATGAATTATATGGAAACATGAACACTTAGACATCTTTCCTACTGAGTATGACTCCAGAAGTTGTAAATGCCTTTGGGAGGCAGAAGCTAGACATCCACCCGTGAAGTAGCCAGCACGCTAAAAGCTAGACACCCACCTGAAGTAAACACCCCCACCTGAAGTAAACACCCGTGTTAGAAGCTGTACATCTGTCTACTCAGTAGACACTCATGGGGTGGATGTGTTTCATTGTGGGGCAGACAGCACAGGCAGCTAAAGAACCCATGTTACAGAAAGCCAGCAACCTGGGGAGGGAGGGCATGCAACCTGGAATGCAACTTCGGAGTTGACAGTAGTGGCAGGGAGGGCTGAGGCTGGCCTCACTGTCTCCTTCACGGAGCAGCAGAAACTGTTCCAGGAACCACACAGGCTTGGGAAGCAGTTTTACTGGGTCTTCAGATTTTCCAGAGGAGACCAGAAATCCAAATTTGTATTTGGAATCTCCTGGTTTTTAAATCCTAATTCGATTTTAAAATAAAACCACTACACTGGCCAAATCAAACATACCCTGCCAGCCTGAGCTGGCATAGTGGATGGCCAGCTCAAATCTCTAAAGAAAAGAGCCTCGGTTTTTAAACAAACACAAAAGAATGTGCAAGCCTTGCCATCTCAGGAAGCTGTGCATATTTTCCATTTCTTCACACGTTTCTGGAACGCCTTATGTTTTTACGGCCACTTCTTTTCCTTACCACATCGGAGACTGGATCATTTTGGGCTTAAGCCCTGTTTGAATATCAAGTGGATTTACTAGATTGGACTCTTCATGACATTTGGGCTTTTCTAAATTTACCTTCAAAAGGATGAAGATGTGCTTGATAATATACTGTTACCCATGAAGACTGTCCTCCAAGGGACCCGCATAGATTTTGAATTAGGGAAGTACCATTGAAATAGTTATGAGTCCTTCCGGTGCTGAAGAGGATTGCACACCAGTGCCTAAGAGGCAACATGTGTGTCCCAGCCTTCTAGGCCTTTGGAAAAGGGCACAGCACTGTAGGTTGGGTTGCTAACTGTCAAGATTATGGCTGTCTGCCTCCCTCCTTCCCATCCTCCCTCCTTCTTTCCTTTCACCCCTGGAGAGGGCTCAGTTCTTTGGACCTGACTGAATGCACTAGGTCATTTCTATCTAGGGACAGTTGGCATGCCTGTTTGTCCAAACAGAGTGAGCACAGGCATCACCTGCATTTTCCTTTGATCAACAGCTGACTTATTTGGGCTGGCTAATGATACTAGTCATGTGGAAGAGTAATGCCAAGTCCTTCATGAGCAAGGACTGCTTTGGTTTCCTCCCTAACAACACGCATGAACCCCAGACAGAAGTCTGCATTTTAGAAGCACTTGTAGTCCTTAGGAATCACACACTATACTTGTTATTATTATCATTATAATGTCCGCACAGAAATAGAGTCCCTGGGTAGGGTGTAAAGGAGAGATGGTTTTGTTTTTATTTTCCCAGGATAAAGAACTTTAACTGGTTCATGTGGTTAAATCCTTAAGACTTTCTTGTTCTTAGTTAATGGAAAATCTGCATTATATTTATTCAATCAATAAGTCTTGTACTTGAGCTGAAGTACATTTATCTTAGATCAAATGTATCATAGTTGTCCCTCCATCTACCCACAATTTTCTCTTCCTCTCTGCATTTTGCATAGTTGTTTTCCCTGAATTGAAACATTTCTTCCTGAAGGAGAAGGAAGAAAGGGCTCAAGAGACTCACACAACAAGAAGGTTATGGACCCGGAAGCCTCCGCTGGAGGCTCTTTACGGAAGCAGTAAAGTGCTAGGAGAGGGGAGGCTGTCTGTGGGGCAGCTGTGGTGATGCAGCTTCTGTGAGTCTTCCTTCAGAGAGAGTGGGACTTTCTGCGGATACAGCCTCAAGACACCCACGATCCTGTAGGTAGCTCCTCCCCATTCTCCTGCAGGTAATCCTCACTTCTGATCTTAAGAATCTCCTCACATAGGCCCTTGTAGATAATCCTTACCCATGGTCCTGTAAGGGACTCTAGTAAAATCACTGGTCCACCACACTGGAGTTAGATGAAATAATTTCTTTGGTCTTTCTCTGCTCCTCTCTACTTGGCATGGATATACATATGCTCTCCAGGAAAAGTAACACAGCAGCTGAAATATTTTTGTAGAACAACTGATTAACTCCTGTGTGCTAGGAACTAGACACATAGTGTAAAACAAAAATAATATAGTGTCTACACTTACTGAAAGATGGCACTCATCAAGATAACTATGCAAGCCAACGTCAAACTACAGTGATGGTAAACTATAAAGCAAATACCAAGATGTGGGAATTGGCTAGAAGTGGGCAGTGGGTGTGAGTCCCAGAGTAGCCGAGCTTAGGATGAGATCAAAGGGCAGGTGTGTGCTGCCTGGGCAGAAAGAGGGAAAAGGTAAATCTCAAGCCTAGGCTCTAGGGGATGGGCAGTCTGGCCCACAAAGAGGTGAAGTCATGGAAAGCTGGTGTAGGTGGAAGGAGAGAGGTTGGGGCATCAGAGGGGCTGAGGCTGTGGAGGGAAATAGGAGCAAGGCCAGGCAGGGCCTTTGGGACACAGGCAGGATCTTATACTTATAGATGTTTGGGCAAGAAGCAGGAGTGATCAGATCTAACTTTCACAGGTCACTCGGGGGCTGGACGGATGGCTCACTAGTTAAGAGTGCATACTGCTCTTGCAGAGGACTGGAGTTGGTTCCCATCACCACCACTTCAGCTCCAGGGCATTTAGCCCCTCCAAGGACATTTGAAGTCACATGCACATACACATATATGTGCATACACACATACATAAGCTTTAAAAAACCTCAATGTCATCCTGGCTGTTGTGTGGAGAGGGTGAAGGTGTTCTGCATTCATATCAGATGACGCTATGGTGGGCGGTGTCCACAGTGGCAGTGGTGAGGAGGACTAGCTAAAGGATTGCACATGGAAAAAGAAGAGGTGTGCCACACAACAGGGCACTCTAAGATGGAAGAGTCAGAAAGAGTGAGCTAGTTATACCACTTTGGGGCATATATCCAAAGGATGCTTCATCCTACTACCAAGGACACTTGCTCATCCATGCTCATTTCTGCTCTATTCATAATAACTAGAAACTGGGAACAGCCTAAACGTCACTCAGAGAAGAAGGGATAAAGAAAATGTGGTACAATTACACAATGGAGTACTACTCAGCTGTTGAAAAAAAATGACACCATGAAATTTTCAGGCAAATGGATAGAACTAGAAAAATCATTTTGAGTGAGGTAACCCAGACCCAGAAAGATAAATATGGTTTGTATTTGCTTATATGTGGATATTAGCCATTAAATAAAAGATAATCAAACTGCAATCCATAGACCCAGAGAGGATAGGTATAGAGGAAGGGACTGAGGGGCACATGGATCTCACTAGGAGGGAGAAATAGAAGAGACTTTAGGGTAGACTGGGCTGGGGGCAGGAATGAGGGGATCCGGTGGAAAAGCCAAGGGGAGATGGCCTTGAAGAGGGAATGCAGGGAGAGACAGCTAGAATTGAGGGCATTTGAGGGGTATGGAAACCTCCTAGTGCAATGGGACCTTCTTAAAATATTTGAATGCAATCCTATGACATCTCCAAATAATGAAGGAGAGAGAATACCTATTGTCCATCTTTTGTCACCAATCAAAGCTTCTAGTACTGGGACTGGGTTTCATCCAATTGAGTTGTTGGCCAAAGGGGTTCATGGAAATCTCCAAACCACCCAGCCTGTTGCCATGACAATAGGTTGCTCTCTACAATCTGACAGCAAGGCCCATTGCTAAAGACAACACCCACACAACTCATGATCATGGAGAGGGAAAGCTGGTGCCTACACAGGACCTTTACCCCTTTGTGCTAGTGTCTTTGTATGGGAAGGTGCTCTGCAGGCTACCAAAAGAGAAATGTAAACCACAACTCAGCCATGAAACCTTTGATCTGTCGTGCCTGCGAAGTATGCTAGGGCAGTGTCTGATCTGACTTAAGGCTTACTTTATGAGCTGGAACCCACACCTGGCACTGTGTGTGTGTGACCAAGAACCAGAGATTACAGAGCTCAGAGACCTAGGGTAAACCAAACACTACTGGTCTAAAGGAAAAAAAAAACTAACAATAAAATACTCCTAATAATATCATGCTATATTCATAAATCAATGCCTTAATTCAGCCATCATCAGAGAAGCTCCCTCCTGCAGCAGATGGGAACAAAACAGAGCCCACAGCCAGACAATACAGAGAAAGAGAGCAGAGGGCAGGGGGAACACATCTCTAAATCAGATATCTCCATCAAATCCCTCTCAGAGCTCAGGAACCATGTGGAAGAGGAGGCAGAAAGAGTGTAGGAGCCAGAGTGGATGGAGGACACCAGGGGAAGAAGGCTCTCTGAATCGACTGAGCAACCGTCGTATGGACTGACAGACTGAAGCAGGAAGCACAGGGCCTGTACCAGGCCCTCTGCACATACAGTACAGCTTTCAGTTTAGTATGTTTATGAGCCTCCTGAATGTGAGAACAAGTGCGTCTCTGACTCTTGTGCCTGCTCTTGGGCTCTTTCCCTTCGGTTGCTTTGCCTTGTCCAACTTCTACTTGATGGTTTTTATTTTATCTAATTATAGTTTATTTTGTCACATTTGGTTGTTATCTCTGAGAAGCCTGTTCTTTTCTAATGAGAGATAGAAAGGGAGTGGATCCAGAATGGTGGGGAGGAACTGGGAGGAGTCGAGGGAGATGAAAGTGTAATCAGGATATAGTGTATGAGAAAAGAACAAGTGAGCTTGTAAGGGAGGTTGAGCAAGGATGACTTGTATGTGCTCACAAGAGTCTAGGAGGCACAAAGTTCTGGGGTCCTGAGGATTTTAAAGCACAGAGTTTTGGGAAGGGCTCGTGACAGGAAGGTGCCACTGGGTGTTGAATCTGGTAAGAAGTCAGAAGAATGATCATTGGGCCACTGACGACTTTAATAAGTTAGTTGGTTGCCAGATGGATCGTGTTAATGTCAGTGGGAGTTGAGGAGACAGACGTGGTGCTCACAGAGGACCTGGCTGTGGAGGGGCTTGTGTGGATGGCAGGGGCTAGGGCGGACAACTGGGAGTCAGCTGCAGGGGATGTGCCTTCAAACTTACTACAATGGAGGTTTGTTTAGCTATGAAGAATGAAATTATGTTGTTTGCAGGAAAATGGGAGGAATTAGAGACCATCACGTTATGGGGAATATGCTAATGCCACAAAACAAGTGGTGTGTATTTTCCTTCATATATGGAGGAAGAATATGCAAGTAAATAAGGACCAGAGAAAAGGGAGAGGAGGGAAAGACAGACTAGGGTAAGAAGGATGGTGAAGTCTGCTGAAGTACATTTTCCATAATGAAACCCCACACTTTGTAAATTAAAATCCAGTAATAAAAGAGAAGTAATGAATCAAAACTAAAATAAAACACAATGGAAGATTCAGAGGTTTTTAAGAGATGATGAGAAGGATGATACATATATACATGTGTCTCTCTATCTCTATATCTATCTGTGTATCTATATATCTATATCTATCTGTATATATATAATTTTCTCTTAAAGAAGAAGAAGGGAAAATTGCTAAGAAGAAATCCTGGGAAGGGATCCCATCTGGATGAGATGCTTTGGAGTATAGGGAAAGGGATGACCCTCCCCCTGCAGATGGAGGAGAGGAGATGGATTCAAAAGTGAGTGAGTTCTTTGAGATGTTTCATTTTAAAGAGGTAAGTGAAGCTACTTAATGGCTGTATGGAGGACCTACGTTAGGGGTGAGCAGAGGACCAGGAAGTCTGTAGCTGCATTACAGCCCTAGAAGGATGCATTTAATAGGTACACCAGGTGGGCCTGCAGGATGAGCTGATGACCTATTAGGCTTACTTATTTGGGTTCAGTGATTCCCCCGACCCCAGCAGATCTGGCTAAAGCCTCAGGCAGGAAGTTAGGTCCCCAGTGGGTCCAGTAAACCAGAATGCTTTCTTTGTGTTCATTGGTCCACAGTGGGCTGGAGATGTATGCCTTTGAACAGAGCAGAGAGGGAAAGGAAGAGCGAGGAAACAGGCTGGGGCCAAGGCTGGGCCCTGTAAACACTTGGGGCACCAGGGAAAATTCTAAAAGGGAAGCCAGCCATGCAAGTGACTGAGAGCTGGGGGTGGGTGGGCCAAGACAGGCTGAGGCACAGACACAGGAAAAGGAAGAAAGGTCTGCACTCCCCTGGGTAGGCCAGATTTCCAAACCAAAACAAACTTGGGGGGATGAAAGGAAAAGCAAGGAACAAACAAGTAAGCTGCTTTCAGCCTGTGCTCTCTCCCAGCCAATGGTGTGACTAGCCCTCACTCCAGCTGTAGGGGAGACCCCTTATGGAAGATCTGACCTTTGAACTCTGCACCACGTGGATAATCACACCTGCCTTGGGCATGGTCATCCAGCTCCTGCACATCTTCAGTGGAAGTTGGTACCACCACAGACGGCTTTTACCCCACCATGGGTCTGACTGAGTGTAGCATTCTACAGGTTGGACCCAGGTTGGCATTATGTTTTATTCAACAAGAGGCAACTCAGGCACATGGAGGTCAAAGAACTAGGAAGAGATGAGTCTAAGTAGTGAAACTAGTTCACTCTGGGGCACTAGCCCTTCACCTCTCCAAAGCTCTGTGCCGTTTAGAGTTGGAAGGAACCCCAGAGATCGCTTGATTCAGCTTATTTTTAGATGGGGAAATGGGAATGCAAGGCATGTTGAAGGTCACAGAGCCATTGGTGGAGAACCTTACGAAGCTTCTGGATGACCCCTTTCTATTGCCCAACAAGCATGAGTGACAGTCTTAGGAATATAAATGTTAACTCCAGGGTGGTTAGTCCTGACAGCATCACGGTCTTAGGACTCCTCCTGTATCAAAACAAGCTGGGTTAGATGCAGGATCACCAATCACTTCAGTCAATCAGGAACATGACTAGTGAGCACCAGTGCCCGTCAAACACAGACAGGCTGCGTGTCAGCTGGGGGACATCCAAGAGTGTGCTTCCCTAAGCTGGGACCAAAAAGTGGAAGCAGAAAGAAAACATAGGAAACAGTGCTGACTGGAGAGGTATATGCAAACAGAGAGGGGCATCTTCTCTCTGAATAGGACCTCCTGAAGAAAGGGGAACTTCTTGCCCTGCTTCCGGGGCATTGGTTTTGGAGGGCCAGAAAGAACCAGCCGGAAGCAGCAGGATTAGCAGCAGAGTTCAGCCTAAGGTTTTCAAACAGCTACACAAAGTGGAAATCTCTCTCTCTCTCTCTCTCTCTCTCTCTCTCTCTCTCTCTCTCTCTCCTTCCTTCCTTCCTATTTCTTTCTTTTTTTTTTTTGTTGGAAAAGAAAAAAATCACACTTAATTATTTTTTTAAAAGTCAGAATCTAGAACTTCATTTGTTTGGCAATGTTGTTTATTGGAAAGCCCACAACACTTAGAAAGCACTCTTTAAAGCTGGGAGTGATGGCACATGCCTTTAATCCCAGCACTTGGGAGGCAGAGGCAGGCAAATCTTTGAGTCTGAGGCCAGCCTGGTCTACAGAATGAGTTCCAGGACAGCACTGTCTTGAAAGACAACACAAAAGAAAAAAAGAAAGAAAAAGATCTATCTGTTTATAAGATAGGTGCAAAAATCTAGTTTTAGGCTTAAACTGTTCTTTTCTCATTACTAATTCTTCTAATTTCATTCATTCTAATAACTTTTATATTCGTGGGTACTTAAGTTTTAAATTAGCTTTATTGAGATATGGTTTCCCTATCTACCCATCTAGAATGTGCAGTTCAAAGGTACACAGAGTTGCATAGTCACGACAATGATCAAGCTTGGAATATCTTCTTAACCGCATGAAGCAACTGTGCTGTCCAGCCATTCTCTCCCTGGCCCCAGGCCCAAGCAACCTTTTGTAATGGGTCAGCTTTGTTCTAACAGTTTTGCCCAAATAAGAAAACTCAGTCAGAAGGAGAAGAAATGCAGAAGTTTTTTGTTTTGTTTTTAATAAAACATTTTGTGAGGACAGACTCTGGCTCCTGCTAACTTGCTTGCCATTCGACTAACCAGGCAGCCATTGCTATGTGTTGCACCTGGGACTCATGACTTGGGCTGTGTATTAATGGCAAGACTACATACATGGCTCTGTCACCAAAGGCCAGTGGATTTGGGGCATCAATGATAGATGAGCTTGTCTTTAGGAAAGAGGACAGAGTCTTTCTGGGAAAGCAATGTTTCTTCATGAAGGTTACACTTCAAGGTCTTAGTCACTCCATTCATTTACTCCCCACTGGCTTTCTCACTTAGCCAGGACATTCCTTCAGTGTGGATTGTTCACCTGTCATTTACATAAAATCATTCTCTCTTCTCAAATCCCCAATAGTCCCTAGTTCCTGTCTACCGCCCCTGTCCACTGCACAGCCTGTGAGTGTCTGCTCTCATTTACCGAGAAGATAGTTGCAGCAGAACAGGATCCACCCTGCTATCTGCTAACAGCACTGGCCCTATATATTATTACTATGAACACGGGGTCTTAGATTTGTCTGTGCACCAGTGAAGTTGAAACACATGGCTAGGCTGCAAAACTCCAGAGTTTCTGAATGGGCGGGTGTGGAAAAGTCTTGGGCCTATGCAACACTCACCATCCCGTGCTGCTGGCTGGAACATGCCTGAAAGCAGAGTGGCAGGCAATGTGGCTTTGTGTTCTCTCTGGCCTACCTCCACACTGTGCCTGGACCCCAAGTCCATCATCTTGTTGCCCCAGCAAGTCTCCCCATCCCTCCTCAGTCATCATTTGTCACATGCTTTTTTTTTTGAATTGGGTCAACCTATTGATGGGCACACATGTTCGTTCTTGGCTCTACATTTCTGCATTCCACTTATTGTTCAGGCCCCTCTGCACATCTCTACTCCCCTTGCCAGGAATTTCCATTCTGGGTAGATTAATATGCTACCCGAAAATCTCTGTCTCAAATATATCACATTGAAGAGAGAAAGAGAGAAACCAGATTTTGTTCCTTGACTGGCAATAGTCCCAAAGTCCACGGAGGGCAGAACCTCTCCCAGCACAGGCACCAGAGCTGTAGGCAGGTGGAAGGGCCAGGTAGGTGCTGACTTAAACCCAGGCTGTAATGTTAATGGCAGCCATTATTGTGGTGCCCTTTAGGTGTGGTATGAAGAAAACAGTCATGGAATCAAGGGCCATTTGAGGAGTACGATCAGGATAGGAACACTCTCCTCTGGGTTGAGAAGGCTGGGGGAAGAGCATTACATTTGGAGAACAAGCAGGACCAAGCTAAATATGGTTTGGATCTGTCTTTCTGACCCCAGAGTTTGTGCGCTGAATCACTATGCAACTCTGAACTCTGTGAAAAGTCAAAGGGTACTGACCAAAATAATAAAATAGATACCTTTTAGAAACAATGAGCGTAGTTTATGAAATGTCTCAGGGCCTCTACTAAAAAAATCATATAAACAAACCAGAAATCATATAAGTTTAGACCTTAAGTTTATAGGAAAAAAGCTCTGGGAGACTTATACCTAAATATACCCAAAAGGTTATACTCTGAGGTAAAATCTAGTGCAAGATAGTTCTGTGTATTTTCACACTACTTATATGGTTCAGTAATCAGGGTTAATATGTTCACTAAATTATGAAAACTAGGATAAAACTTAGAAAATGAAGGCAAAGAAAAGGACTTAAAACATCTTCATCAAAAATATCACTAACATACCCGTGTGTACGTGCACACATGTGTGGGTCCATGTGTAAGCCAGAGGGTGATGCTGGCTATCTTCTTTCATGAATCTCTTTATTCCTTTGAAGCAGGATTTCTCCCTGATCCTGGGACATCAACATGGCTACAGGATCTGTTTTTCTCCATGTCTTTTAGAACTGAGGTTACAGATGTATGCTGCAGCACCCAGGTTTTGAGTGAGTACTGGTGATTCAAATTCAGATTGTCACCTTTGTACAGCTATCACTGCGCCGACTGAGACACCTCACACTTGCAGTTGTCACTGACTGAGACACCTCACACTTGCAGGGTGTCACTGACTGAGACACCTCACACTTGCAGGCTGTCACTGTGCTGACTGAGACACCTCACATGTGCAGGGTGTCACTGCGCTGACTGAGACACCTCACACGTGCAGGCTGTCACTGCGCTGACTGAGACACCTCACATGTGCAGGGTGTCACTGACTGAGACACCTCACACTTGCAGGGTGTCACTGACTGAGACACCTCACATGTGCAGGGTGTCACTGACTGAGACACCTCACACTTGCAGGGTGTCACTGACTGAGACACCTCACATGTGCAGGGTGTCACTGACTGAGACACCTCACATGTGCAGGGTGTCACTGACTGAGACACCTCACATGTGCAGGGTGTCACTGACTGAGACACCTCACACTTGCAGGGTGTCACTGACTGAGACACCTCACACTTGCAGGGTGTCACTGACTGAGACACCTCACATGTGCAGGGTGTCACTGACTGAGACACCTCACACGTGCAGGGTGTCACTGACTGAGACACCTCACACTTGCAGGGTGTCACTGACTGAGACACCTCACACTTGCAGGGTGTCACTGACTGAGACACCTCACACTTGCAGGTGTCACTGACTGAGACACCTCACACTTGCAGGTGTCACTGACTGAGACACCTCACACTTGCAGGCTGTCACTGTGCTGACTGAGACACCTCACACTTGCAGGCTGTCATTGACTGAGACACCTCACACTTGCAGGCTGTCACTAACTGAGACACCTCACACTTGCAGGGTGTCACTGTGCTGAGACACCTCCCCATACTTACTAATGTGCTTTTAAACAAAGTGCATAAGGAGATTTATATAGCGAGGTAGCTATATCCAAATTAGTGCTACTAAAATTTTAATATTAGAAAAGTCTGGTAATAATGAATTATTTGAATATGTTACATGCTTCTAAGACTTTAAAATTTCATTCAAAGAGTATTTAAAGCTAACTTAAATTCTTATGTGTATTATATTATAGGAAAAGCAAGCGATAAAATAAAAACTATGTATGAAAGGCAAATCCAGGCTTTAAAACACAGGTAAGCAAAACACCAAGAGAAAACACATCAAAACAATATAAGAATGGAAGTCTGTTTTCTTTATAATGCCTTTCTGTGTTAATTTTCTCCTAAGGTTATATTTATTTTATATTCTTAAATATTGAAATTAAATGTTTTACATAGACATTTTAATTTTCATTTAATTTTTTTTGTTCAGTGCTATCCTGTATATATAAATTAATGTGGTTTTTGAGATGATATGGAGAAAGGATTATTGCTGAGAATTATATCAGAGAGTCTTATTCCTCAGTATTTAATAAATAAAAACACATGTAAAAGTAAACCAAAACAGAGCCAGGTGGTGGTGCATGCCTTTAATCCCAGCACTCAGGAGGCAGAGGCAGGCAGATCTCTGAGTTCCAGGCCAGCCTGGTCTACAAGGTGAGTTCCAGGATAGCCAGGGCTACATAGAGAAACAATGTCTTGAAAATAAAACAAAACAACCAAACAAACAAAACCTAAACCAAACCAAACCAAACAAAGTATCTCCAGCTGCCACAAAATAAAAAGTACCCTCAACTCAGAGATCTTTGGCTCAAAGACTGGGGCAGCTGTCAGGCTGTGTGGGCCACGACCCCTCCACATCAGACATGATACACCGGAAGGCTGAGGGGGGGCTGGGTGAGGGTATGGCAAACTTCAGTCCTGGAGTGGAGTGTTCTAAGTCAAGTGAAGAGGCAGTCTTAGGAAATGTGCAGAAAACATGAGACCTGGAAGAGGCAGGTCCTGATCCAAGGTGGAGAAAGAGCTGGAACCCACAACTGCAGAATCTACAGCAGTGGCTGGGGGACCAGGTCAGAAACAACTCAGGGAACTCTGAGAGGGGAGCTGAGCCCAGGCCCAGTGAGGGCAGCAAGCTGCACTGCATTACCCAGACATACCTGCTTCCTTCAGAAAAGAAGCTGGACACCAGTGCCTGGCTACAGCAACTGAGCAGAGAAAAGGCTATGTCAAGATTACCTCTATTGTCCCAGAGGAAAGGGGGTCTGAGAAGCACTTCCCTGTTAACAGGAAGAGGGGAGGAAGAAAGGGGGAAGGAGGAGGGGAGAGGAAGACAGAGACAAGAGATGGGAACAATTTCACCTTTGAAGAGAAGATCCCATGAAAAATAGGAATAGTTAATAGATTTCTTATTTAATAAAATAAGACTTCGAAAGCATATTATAAAATAAGATGAAAAGGAGAGGGCAGGACTCAGGGAACCAAGTAGGGAAACAGAAAGACAATAAAAAGGTAAAGAGAGGCAGGAAACCCCAAGGAAGCGGCCTACAAGGGTCATCAGCAGAGGTTCAGATAGGGATGTGGACAGAGGAGGAAGCGTGGAAGCAAAGATAACTGGCATTTCCAGATGGGAAGTACGGCAACCAGGTAGAGACATCATCCTAGCAGCTGTCTCCCGCTGTGTTAAAGACACCGTGACCAAGAGCAACTTGGGGAGCAAAGGGTTTATCTGGCTTACACCTCCACATCACAGTCCATCCCTGAGGAGGCCAAGTCAGAGCTCAAGCCAGGAACATGGTGGCACGGACAGACGCAGAGACCTTGGAGGAACCCTGCTTACTGGCTTGCTCCCCAAGCCTTGCCCAGCCTGCTTCTTTACATACCCCAGGGTCCCCTGTGCTGTGGGGTGGCACTGTCCACAAGGGGCTTGGCCCTCCCTCACCAATCATTAATCAAGAAAACGTCCCACGGACTTGCCTACAGGACAAATGCAGGGACTGTCTCAATTGAGAGTCTCTCTTCCCAGATATGTCTAGTTTTGTGTCAAGTTGACAAATCTAATCAGAACAGCATTATATGTATTAGAAACCTCTCAGGAAAAGAAAGACTTCAAACTTCAGGTAAAAGGATGCACTGACTGGTGAATTGATCAGCACGTAAAGGTGCCTGGCACCAACCCTGGGGACCTGATCCCTGTGGAAGGGAAAACCCATCACCGAATGCTCTCCTACCATGACACAAACATCGTGGTCTCATCTCACACACATAAAGGAGTAAGATTAAGGACAGACACAAGCAAACTCAAATCCTGAGGGCACACAGTGTTCTGGAAACACCCGATTAAGCGTAAAGGAATACCAACAATGGTTCTTGGCTGGGCTGAGAGTTGATCCGGTCCCTGAACCCTCTCCCAGGCTCACCTGAGCACTTTGCATGGAGTCCAGTCCCAGCCACAGCTCTAACAGCAGTGCTCTGTATTTCTGGGTGGAAAGCATTTTGAGTTGCATGTTTTGGGTTTGTTTGTTTGTTTTGGCATTTCTTATGTATTTCTATTGTATTTAAGATTTAAGGGCAAAGGCTATAAATGCTTACAAAGTATTAACAACTATATATTATTATATTTTATAGTGTAACATTCTAAAGCTAAAAGGCAAATAGAATACTTTCTCCCATACTTCCGGTGATGCTGTGTGTAAGCTATTTGTGAACTGGCACCATTGGCCTTGTGGGCACCTCACGACCCATCCTCGGGTTGCTGTGCGGTGTCATAGAGACCCAGTGTCACAGAAGCACTTGGAGTTACGGCTTCGTGGCCAAGTACTCCCTAAGTCATTTCTCCTCTAGTATAAAATTCCTCCTTCTTGCCAAGGCTTGACATCCATTTGATCATAGTAACGGAACACACAAGACAAGTAGGGGAGGGTTAGTGGTTTATACGGCTATCCTCAGGAAGGGCGTAAGCAATTTATACTGTCCCCCTCCGAAAATCAGGGTGGAAATTCTCAGTCAGCTTCTCTCTCTCTCTGTATACATGCACATATTTAATTTATTTTTGATTAAGAGTAACGACACCAGCTTCTGTGCTGTTGCTGGCTTATTCCCGTGACAAATAACCTGAGAAAGAAATATCTGCTTTATCAGTGAGAAATTACTGTGAGATATTGTATATACACCGATGATTTATAGAGTATTTCTTTCACTTTCTTGTTATTCTTTTTTCTGAGTTAATTTCCTCTCAGAGGGAAACACATATTTTCTCCTCCTCCTCCTCCTTCTCCTCCTCCTTCCCCCCTTCTTCACAACATCTATATATCTGAATATCAACAGATTAAACATGGGGCTGGGGATACAGCTCAGGTAAAGTGCTTTTGTTCAAAGCTGCCCACCTGTGTTCCATCACAGGGGCCTCACATAAAGGGGGAAGGAGAGAATGGACTCCAAGAAGTTGTCTTCCGGCCTCCAGCCTGGAATCTACTCTCACTTCACACACACACACACACACACACACACACACACACACACACACACACACCCCTCCAACACATATAGTCATGGAGATGGTAATTATATATATTTAGAAACATGGAAAGAATCAGATGATTTTGCCAAAACTAGTCAATCTTTCAAATGGCAACTGGAAGGCAATGCTGCTGTGGGATGGTCTTTCTGTGTGCTGTGAATATGTGTTGCTACCATTGGTTAATAAAGAAGCTGCTCTGGCCTATGGCAGGACAGGTTATAGTCAGGCAGGAAATCCAAGCAGAGTTACAGGGAGAAGAAGGGCAGAGTCGGGGGAGACACTGAGAGCCACCAGGGGAACAAGATGTAATGGAACTCAGATAAAGAGCCATGAGACACATGGCAATATATAGATTAATATAAATGGGTTAATTTAAGATGTAATAGCTAGGTAGCAATAAGCCTGAGCCATAGACTAAACAGTTTGTAATTAATATTAAGTCTCTGAGTGATTATTTATAAAAAGTTTCCAGCTATACAATATTGATCTTTCTTCTAAACAATTTGCCTTGAACAGCATATAGGCCATTACAAATGCACTTGGTGTGCCAGACAATCAGGTTGGTTGCTGAAATGGGCACAATTTTATTAAAGCTTGAGCACATTTTAATTTGCAGGTAGAATTAGTGCTGCAAACCAGCCTGGACTGGCCAGACCCTGACTCACTTCACAGATGAAATCCCAAGCTCAGGCAGAGGTGAACTGACAGTGCCTACAGTCACTGAAACAGCTGGACGCACAGAGATCCACCCTGCAGTGCAGTCTGAACCGACAGTGCCTACAGTCACAGAAACAACTGGATGCATAGAAATCAACTCTGCAGTGCAGTAAGAACAGCTGGATGCACAGAGATCCACCCTGCAGTGCAGTCTGAACCGACAGTGCCTACAGTCACCAAAACAACTGGATGCACAGAAATCAACTCTGCAGTGCAGTAAGAACAGCTGGATGCACAGAGATCCACCCTGCAGTGCAGTCTGAACCGACTGTGCCTACAGTCACAGAAACAACTGGATGCATAGAAATCAACTCTGCAGTGCAGTAAGAACAGCTGGATGCACAGAGATCCACTCTGCAGTGCAGTAAGAACAGCTGGATGCACAGAGATCCACCCTGCAGTGCAGTCTGAACCGACAGTGCCTACAGTCACCAAAACAACTGGATGCACAGAAATCAACTCTGCAGTGCAGTAAGAACAGCTGGATGCACAGAGATCCACTCTGCAGTGCAGTCTGGTAGGCCTGTAATCTTGAGTGCTTTGAGCAGAGGTGTTGGTTGCATGCCCATGGCACTTGCTGGGCTAAGGAACTGTGCTAGTGGCCAGCTAGGGAAGGGTCAGTTCCTCACTGTGGGACATCAGTCATGCACTGACTAGGAGCAGGCTGATGGGAGTCCCACCTCACTTGTCCACATCTCTGTCCAGACAGGGGCTCTAGGGCAAACCTCTCTCCTGTTGGATCCCACAGTTTGCTCCTGAACTTCTGTCCTCTGATGTTATTTGGTAAGTGCAGGTGCAAGGTGTCATCTAGTTTCCTGGGCAAAAGTGAAGCACTCTGCTTGTCCATCACCTGACAAGGCTACTTATAGTGACTGAGGAAAGCTCTTGCCTCTCTGGGATTCTTCTCCCTGTGGTCCCCAGGTTTATGAAGTTGTTGTCTTAGAGACATGTTTTCAAAACACAGCTCCCCTGAAGCCTGGGAGGGTAACCTGCCGTTACTGGTGCCAAGGAACATTTTTTTTTTTTTTTAAAGATAACTTCATTGCTTATCACCAAGTTTTACAAGGTCAAATCATTGTTAACAAAACAAAATGGAGGTCATCATGATTTAAGACAACTGTTTCATGCCTTCTTCGTTTGGACTATATATATTTGGTGTGAACACAGAAGGGAGATCACAGAAACCAACAGGATGAGGGGACAAGGGAGGGCCGTGGGTATGGGTGTGAATATGAGTAAAGTACATGACACAGTGTGTGCGTGGAGATGCTGCAGTGAAACGCGTTACTTTGTACTGTAATTTATCCCCCTAAAAGCTATTGGCAGTTAACAGCTGCTGGGGAAGGGTCTTACCACTTCAGTGGCATTTTCACTGCTAGGTGGCCCATGTTCCCACCAGTGACCTTATTGAACTCATCAGTTCACAAACAACAAACACACACCACAACAAAGAAGGGACATGGAAGCAGAGTGGGAGTGGCAGAAGAGGGGGACCAGAGGGGACGAAAGAGGGTCACAGAGGAGGAATACGTCCAAATGCGTTATGTATGTGTGCAAAAGTGTCACAGAGAAACACATCATGGTATATAATTACATATGCTACTAAAACTAAGACATGAATTTAAAATCAACTGACTATAAACTTAAAAATACACCTCTACAAAACCCAGGACATTGCTTCATGCACTCTGAGCTTGTAAAAATGCCAACTGGAGCAGTTTATTCTCGTGTATGTTTCCACCTCCCAAGACCAGTTGGTCTAGGGATGAGGGGAAGAAAGAAATGAAGACACTCTCTACCCTCACTCCTCTCTAGAATGTCCATCCCCGGAGTGGCCAGAACTGAAAGGCAAGTGTGTCCAGGAATGCACTGTGATGGGAGGTTGCTTGAAGCTTCAGGTCACTGCTTCCGGCACAGGGAGGGGAGGGCGTCTCTGGTCCCCTTTACAAAGCAACATCTGAACTTGACTGTGAGAACAGACACTTGTACTATTTTTCTCAGTGAGAATTTCTTACTAGAAGTGAAAGCCAGAAGGAGGGGCAGGGGCAGACTCTGGGCCACCCAATAAATCCCTCTTGGGAGTCCCAGAAGCTGCCAGTCATCCACAACGGCTTCCTAGCCCACAAAGTGACCTGATATCTTCAGAGTTTAACTTCTCAGTCAAGTATGTGCCTTGCCTCCCTGAACTCACCATGCATACTCCGATGCTAGCAATTTCTTACTCTGAGAAGGAAGCTAATTTTTGTAGGAAGAATACAATGTGGGATGCAGGGAAGCTGGGGAGGGGGAAGATCGATACAGAAAGAGGACAAAGGCCTGAATTCACCTTTGTATTTTAGCTTAGAGGCTTTCAATGAAGAAATGTGCTCACACACATCTAATCTTACAGAGGAACACATTCAATGCAGAACCGATAAGGACAGACCAGACCTCATGTTTCCAGTTCCTCTTCTGTCTGGAGAAACACTTCTTCCAGTATTACCCTGTCCACCGATAACAATGAAAGGTAAGCATGTCCTCAAAGTGTAAATGTTCAGTATTCACACATCTGCTAGCCGTAATTGTCAGCTACCTCAGTGGAATGTTCCAGCTCATCAAAAGATGTCCAGCATTCAAACTGTTCAACAGTAAGATTCTTTTTTTGGTTGTTGCAGACATTTTGGCCTAAATGTATGGTTTTAAAGACTTTCTTTTTCTTTCCTTCAGATAAAGCTATATAAGCCCAGTAAGTAAGCCATATTCACAGAGATAAGCTTTTCAGTGGGGAGGAAGTGGAGGAGAGAAGCAAGAGCCTCATCTGCCTCTCCCCAGCCTCTACAGGAACTTCCGGGGCTTCTTAGCTTCTGGGAGCACCCCTGGGTTCTACAGCTGGCCAGCTTCATGGCCTTGCCTGGAAGTGGGGCACAGGCAGGCTCTGAGGCCCACCCAGACCACTCAGTCCCGGTCTGCATTTGTAATAATATAGACAGCTGGTGCATGCACCTTGCTCCAAGGATGACAGCAGGGATGCTCATCAGGCAACAGCTGGAACACAGAGATTTCATGAAGAAACCAGGAGCCCTGGAGGTCTATTCCAGATGCTCTCGGTGGAGCTGGATCTAAACCACCCTGTACTGCTAGGTCCTAGCTCTAGCTGCAGATTTGGTATGTCTGAGATGCCCCCCTCCTCCAGCCCACACGCCTATCAGTCCAATGCTAGTTAACAGGATGCCACTTGAGGAGAATGCTGCAGGTCCATGGACCACACCTGGTGTCTCTTCCACTTCCTCATGCCCTGTCTATCTGCTTTCCTTGTCTGTCCTCTGTTCTTTACCCCACCCCAACCTCTTCTCTCCTTCTTCCCTTCTTGACTACTGGGGGCACAGTAGGATGGAGATTTGGTTTCAGTTTGCCATAGCTATTCATCTCTCCCCTCACAATGCTGCAAGGGTTACACAGCCATGTTCATCAATCCTGCTCTCAGGTGCCACCAATTCCTTAGGCAGATAAGACATCGTTAAGCGCCTATAACAAAAGGCAGGAGTAGATAAAAACCCCAGAGTGGGTCCAGATAGAATGCTAAGTCGGAAAAAGGAGAGATCGAAGAATCGCAGTCCTTTTACTACAGCGCACTTAATCACTGGGAGGTAAATCAAGATTCGAGGGCATTCAGTTAGGATTTATTGAGCTAAAACGTTAGAACACCAGAAAAATAACTCCTGGTAAATGGCTATCACACTGTCCCAACTTCTCTGTCGAGGACTGCTGTGGATTTCCTTCCTGTACATATTCTTCATGTGTAAACCCAGACAGGGCACCACAGTGGGCGAATTTAGTCCTTAACTCTCTGTCATTAGCCACTTGGCTGAGAGACTCACAGTGAATGTATGGTTATGTGAACGGATCAGCTATTTTAATTCTAGGTAACTGAGGCGATATATTGATGATGCTTTCTGTCAGGTTGAATATGAAGACAAATATTAAGATGGCAGAAACAGGTGGGAAAATGCCAGGCATATAAATTGTACTAGTTGGAGGACGGAGTTAGTGCTTGTGTGAAATGTTAATTGGTCAGGACACAAAGATTCGATATCTCCAATGTTTGTTTATTTTGGGTCCTTGATTTGAATCTAGGACCTGTGCATGTTTACGCAAGCACTCTACCACTGAGCTACAACCTTAGCCCTTCTGATTACACATTGTCAAAGCCTATTTGCAAGTCTCTTTGTAATAAAAAACTCTAGTAATAAAATGTAGGAGGAACGTAGCCTGTGGATGGCTCAGCTGTCCTTGGAGAAGGAAGAGACACAGTGACATGCTTTGCTGCAGGGCTCATTTCTGTACCTAGTGTAGAGTGAGCAGAGTCCTTCAATTTCCTTCTCCTATAAGACAGCACAACCCACCTGTATCAGTGGTCAGCATGGAATTAATACAATCTTCCAGAATAAACCCAGGTCCCACATATCTTTGCTGTGGGTGGTTAAAAAGCTGTACTGCCCTGGGATGTCTTTCTGTATGTTGTGAATATGTGTTGCTCCCATTGGCTAATAAATAAAGCTGTTTTGGCCTATGGCAAGGCAGCTTAGAGGCAGGCAGGAAATCCAAGGAGAGAGACAGGAAAGAGAAAGGTGGAGTCTGGAGAGATGCCAACTGCTGCCAAAGGAGCAGCAAGATGCCAGCAGACCAGTAACGCCACGGCCACGTGGCAAAACATAGATTAATAGAAATAGGTTAATTTGAGATGAAAGAGCTAGCTAGCAAGCATCCCACCTTAGGCCATACAGTTTGTAAATAATATTAAGCCTCAGAATGATTATTTTATACGTGGCTGTGGTTGCAGGGCCGTGAGGCTGGGCAGGACCAGAGAAACTTACCACTATAGTGTAGACCTTTTCCTTTAGCACAATGGTGACAGATAGAGCTAGATTGAATTTCAGGGTGGCTGCACTCTGTTTATTTCACGCTGATGGTCAGAAGCAATGCTTTTCCTGAGAAATTCCCAGCAAGAGAGCGATCTAAAAGGGCAGTGCTCCCACTGGCCTGGTGTGATTCTAGAATGGTATAGAATGGCAAGTTTTCAGCTCAACATGGAAAGGAAAGGACACAGAGAACAAGGAAAATGCAAACAAAAGAGGAACTGATGGACTTCCATCTTCAAAACGTCCTGGAGAGAGGGAAGACAGGAGTCTAGACTCCAGGGGCCCCAGGGACCTTCCTTTGATGGCTTTTGTTGTTGTTATTGTGTTTTTGTTTGTTTTAACAGGTCAAGAAGAATACATTTTGGCACTTTGGACTAAGAATTTTAAATCTGTACAAAGTTATCAACTCAAGAAGTCAGAAAATTCCATCTACCAAGCCCCCAAGTCAAAAGACAAATTATTGTGAACATTATGTTGGTAGTTAGGGTTTAGAGCAGTGGTTCTCAGCCTTCCTAATGCTGCCATTTTTAATACAGCGCCTCATGTTGTGGTGACCTCCGACCATAAAGCTATTTCTTTTGCTATTTCATAGCTGTGATTTTGCTACTGTTATAAATCTTAATGTAAATATCTGATACACAGGATGTCGTCGGGTCATTCGACCCCCAAAGGAGCTGTGACCCACAGACTGAGAACTCTGGTTTAGAGGACAGAAACTGGCTTGGATTTTTTTTTGAAGTTTAAATTAGCAGCGGGGAGAGATGGCGCAGTGGTGAAGGGCTTAAGCTGCTCCTGCAGAAGACTTGAGTTTGGTTCCAAGCACCCATGCCAGGCAGCTAACAATCACTTGTAAGTCCAGTTCCAGGGGACCAGAGGCTTTCTTCTCACCTCTCTGGGCCCCTGCACACACAAGATCACTCTCCTCCACAAGACACAATAAAAAACATCCCGAGGGGCTGAACACATGGCTCAGTGGTTAAGGGCCACTTGCCGCTCTTACAGAGTACCCCAGTACCCCACTGGGTGTTTCACAACTGCCTGTAACTCCAGCTCTAGAGGATCCGATACCAATTTTTTTTTTTAAATCTCATTGGGCACACATGCACGCACACACACACACACACACACACACACACACACACACCCCTTTAAAATAATACAAATACATCTTAAAAATATACAGAAAAATAAAATGGGTGATTATACATTTCCACTAAATGAAAAACCTGGATGCATATTAGTTGACAGAGAAAACAGCGTGGTGTAATACACCCACAGTGAGATGGAGCTGGAGGAAGAGTCCCAGGCCTGAGGCTGGCCGATGTTGCACAGACATGTGCAGCAAGCTCACAAGGGCGATTATCCCACAGCAGGCTTTGCCCACCTCTGATCAGACTACAGATGACTTGAAAGGGCCTGCGCACGTCCAGCCTCTTCTGCTCACCAGCCATTAAAGTCAGCTCTGTAGTTAGACTCCCAGGAGTGAGAAGTTCAGTATTCTCTGCCATAAACTACAGAGGCCAATTTATGGTCTGACTGTAAAAAAATAAAATAAAAATAAAAACTAAAAATTCCACCAAACTAAGCTATTTTTAAAGCTCCCTTCCCTCAGATTCAGCACCTTCACACTGCACCTAACACACCTGTCCCAATGCCAGACACACAGGGCATTTCTCAATTACGAAGAAAGTTCACTTTCATTACGTGGGTCTTCAAAAGCAGCATTTTCTTCCTTGGATCCGTTTACAAGGAATCTGTTTCTAATAAATTAGATTCTGTGACAAAAATCCTATAGTTTTATTTATTTTTTTCTTACTGGTTACTGATAAAACTATAAAGTTTTCATCACTTTAAATATCACATAGCTCAAGAAAAGCAGGGAGACCATGAAAGCCCACAAATCTATTCAGAAGTAACAGTTTCAACAATAGGCTGTGGAGGTAAGTGGACAGATGGAAAGCTGAGAGCCCAGATAAACGGCTCCTCACTCCATGCATCCCCGTGGGGAAATGAATGACCACAAAAGATGGAAACACTCACCAGGAAAAGAATGAGTTCATCATTGGAGGTGCATGCTGATTCCCTTTATGAATCTGAGCCTCCAGGGTGTGAAGCGCTCCACGTGACAAAGGGTCTGGAGGAAGACTCTTGGTGCTGTGGACAGTGACTGGATTGCAGCATATGTTAGGAGGGTCAGGGCTCCTTTCTAACCACTGAGATCCGGGGTTTGGGGGGGGGTCAGACTATGCGCCCCTGAGGGCTCTTGTCTACCATTAAGGGCTGCAGGATTTTCTTAGGATTGTTTCACCAAAGACACCAGGTCCATCTTCCTCTTAGGTGGACTCTTAGTTGGGGAGACTTTTTTTTTCCTTTCAAAGATTTTTTTTTGCATGTTTATCTATAATTTTATTAAAGCCATAGCATTTAGTCAAGAAAAGGATATCAAGTGAGTCTCTGGGAAGGCTAGGCTACGATTGGCTCCTTTTCTTCACTAGCATATCAGTCAGCCTCAGTTAGTTTCTGTTGTGACCAGATGGGTCAAGTCAGAGCCTCAGCCATGAGGCAGTTTGTCTCCTTCAAATATTCACCTCCTAATTTGTTTTGAAAGTTGAAAGTTCTTACGTCTCTTTCCCTAGGAACATCATTGGCCTCACACCCAGTTTTTGACCATCTACAGCAAAGAGAGCAAAGAAAAAGAAATACTCTGTCTTTTGAAAATAAGAATCCTCAATACTTGTTGGTGTTTATTTGGAGTTTGAAATAATTCAACAAATGGAACTGTCGTGGGAAAGTCCCACGTCCAAATTCTATTTGTCACCCAGGAACTGGTGTGATTTGATGACATCTGCATATAGTCTCCCTGAGTTACACACACGCTACCCAGGAGCCGTCAACCACAATTTAGTGTGTGTAGGAGACTCTTGGTTCATTTTTCACTTATTTAACTAACACTGAACAGCTATGAAGTCAGGCACTACGGCTTGTCCATGATTGGGACCAATCAGTGAACAGAATAAATATCTCAGCTTATTGCCGGCTCATCCTCTAGCAATATTCAAGTAGAAAATAACTTTAGCATATGTTACCACCACAGGTTATAGATACAACTGGAGAAGTAGAAAATCTCCAGTCAAAGGCTAGGCTTACACTCCATGCATTGCCATTGCTTAGAGCAGACCCTAACCCACAGCAAAATAAGACTAGGCATGAAGCACACACATCACACACATAATCCCTCTCACATCAGTCACCAATAATCAATCAAGAAAGTGTTCCACAGATCACCTATAGGCCAATCTGATCAAGACATTTTCTCAATTGAGTTTTCATCTTCTCAGAGGACCTAAGCTTATGTCAAGTCGCCAAAAGCTAACTCTACCCAGCACAGATAGATATATACACATGTCCAACACACTGGGAGGCAAGCCAGCAGGTAGCAGGCAAGACAACAGGAACAGGGAGCTGAAAGATCATATCCACTCCAAGTATGAAGCAGAGAGTGTGGGGTGAGGCCATGAAACCTCAAAGTCCACCCTTAGAGACACATTTCCTCCAGCAAGGTCATACCTCCTACAATTCCCCGAACAGTGCTACCAACTAGGGACCAGATGTTTAACAAGCTGAGTCTGTGAAAAGAATTCTCATTCAAACCACAGCGGCTGCTTTTCCTCACTCTTCACCTATCTATAGGCAAAGAGGAAAGGCTGGCAACCTTCTCTTTATAAAGCTACATGCACCTGTTAAATGCAAGGTCATGGCCACGTGACCAACAGCCACTCATCCAGGTACTTATATTCCATTTCAATCATCTGCCACATTGTTTAGTTAGTGTGTGTGTGTGTGTGTGTGTGTGTGTGTGTGTGTGTGTGTGTGTGTGTAAGTACATGTGCGTACATGTTCTGTGCATATAAATATCTCTGTGTGTGAGTGTGTACATGATTGTGTGTGCATGTGGGAGCCTGAAGTGGATGCCAGAAATCATTCTGAATTGTTCTTCCACTTTATTCACAGAGGCAGGGCCTCTCCATAAAACTCAGAGATGGATGACATGGCTAGTCTTAATACCCAGCTTACTCTGAGGACCATCTATCCACTTTCCAAGGCTGGAATTACCGATGGGCTATCTGGCCTTCTTGGCATTATCTGGGTGCTAGGGATCTGAACTCTGGTTCTCACATTTGTGGGGCAAGTGTGTTACTCACTGGATCATCTCCCCAGTCCTTCTTTAAAGCTCTTAATGGGTTTTAATTTTGATCCTGTAATTGGGCAACTTTATTCTGTAGTATAAAATGGGAGTTCCCATGACTTGGCAGAAGAGGCGGCTTTCACAGACAGAGAAGGGACTGAAGAAAACAGAAACAACCAAAAGTGGGCTGGTCACTTCAGAGTGACCTTCCTTTATTAGATGGAGACAGAGAGGTGTGACATAGAAATGAGACTGGTTTGACCTCACCAGTTCCCCTTTCTGTGAGGAGCAAAGCAGAGGCATTGCCATTATTACACCAAAACTGGCCTGTTTGGAAATGCATCCATTCTCGATTTAATTCCAATTTCTGGGAAGATCAGGTAAGTTGCTTGGTTTCAGCCTGCTGATGTGTGACTCTGCTGTGATGGACAGCCTGCAATGCCTATAGTTCCCAGTTGGTGCTGATGTTGCTGACCCAATGGCATATAGAGGATCAGTGGTGCCTAGGGCAATGAGAATCTCAAGCATGTGGAGGGGGTGGGTGGACAGGTGAGATTATCTTGTCTATGTTCACCATCTTTCTCTCCCTTCAGTTACACAGGATTCTGTCCTGGATGTGACTGGGAGGGAACAGACAGGACAGGGTTACCCTCGCTCTGTTCCTTCACTGAGTCTGCAGCAAACTGACTACTGAGTCTCTCACTGTCCAAATCTGATGCTACTTACACAGACCTCTGGTGATATGTCCTAGGGAACTACTGTCTTTGTGGGCTAATTTACAGAATGTTCAGAACAAACAGCAACAGACTGGGAGGTGCAAGCAAACAGGATTAACTGAGAAACAAATCAATGACAATGTTTTATTAACTGCCATAGATCTGTTTTTGTTCTTTCTGGGTCACATGCATGCATAGTGCTATGTAGAATTTAAACACTGTACTAGAAATCCAGGAAATAGCTGGGTGTTGGGTGCATGCCTGTAATCCCAGTGCTTAGGATGCTGAGGTAGGAGGATCGACATCACCTCCTCCTCCTCTACCACCAGGAATGAAGGTAAAGATTACATGCATGTATAATGTTTACAGCCTTCAGAACAATCAGTTTCAGTGACTCACGTGCCTTCTCTCTGATTGTTTTTAAACTCACAACTAAAGAAATTTATATCCTGGTTCTGAAATAGTTTGAAATCATGTAGAGGCTTGATTCGTAGTAACGGCAGTATTGAGGTGGTGGTCCTTTAAGGGTGGGTCACTGGGGTCGCTGCTCTTAGAATGGGCTAAGGTACTTTTTATGGGTCCCCTTGCCTTTCGTAAGAGTTGTTCCAAGAGTGAGAATGATCTCTGAATTGCTGTTTGGTTTTCTATCTCCAGACAGAATCTCTTTCTCTGAGATCATGCCCACCATAGTGATGTGCTCCCCACTAGTGCCAACAATTCCACGGGGAGGCCTTATCTTAGATTCGAACCACCCGAGCTGTAAGCTAAGAACTCTTTTCTCTAGAGTTTCCTTATAACAGTTCAGGGGTTTTTGTTGTTGTAGTAACACAAAACTATATACGAACAAATGCTATGCAAATAGTATACTATCAGAGCATCTGCTCAAAAAGAGCGTGAAGAAAAGATCCATTAGACATCGTTCACTACACAAACTGTCATGGTACTGGTTTCCCAGTCAGTAGATGTCCGTTAATTTCTTCCTAGGAGAAAAGTGTACTGCCAGTGATGGTTTTGGTTAATGATCTGAGATTACCTGCTTTTCCATTTATTTTTCTGTGGGAGATGCAGATTATCCTGTCTATTTGATGACATGTACAATTTGAAGGGACAACATGTAACTTCTGCTGATTATATGTGATAGAATCAGATCCCAAACTATTTTCTTTATCATCTAATTTGACTGAAGAGAAAGTGAGTTTGAAGAGTATGCAACAGTTTTGGGCCCAACTTCACACGCCATGGCTATTTTTTTGTTTGGTTTTGGTCATGGTGTGACTGTGGTCCCTTCAACCTTACATTTCTTCTCTGTAAAGGGAATTAGTGTACCTACCCTACTGTGTGAGAATCAAATGACAGAATTCACCCACATCACCAAAACAGAGTACCCACATCAGGAACTTAGCAATGCAGACATGTCATTGAGCATCAACAAATACTCCATGGGAACAGTTGCATCCTGCACTGTGCCCTGAGTTCATTTGAAGGAGATCTGCATCATGGCTGTAGAATTCTCACTACTTAGATTTTGGTTTTAAAACTAGGTCTTAAAGAGCCGAGTCAATATTTTCAAGTTTATAGTTTCAATTAAAATTAATTAATAGTTGTGGTGTTTGTGTGAGAACTATCCCCATAAACTCATGGATTCGGACATTTGGTTCCCAGTTGGTGGTAGTGTTTGGCATGGTTACAGAACCTTAGGACTTGGCCTTGCTAGAGGAAGTAGGCCACTGGGATTGGGTCTTCGAAGTGTATAGCCCCGCCCCTCCTTCCTGGTCTCTGGTTGCTGTGTGTTGATGAAATGTGACTAGCTATCTTCCTGCCTCTGCTCCTGTGTCTTCTCTGCCATTATGACTCTTAGCCCTCTGGAGTTTTAAACTAAGACAGCCCCTTCTCTTTAAACTTGCTTTAGGTTAGGGTATTTTTTGCACAGCAACAGAAAAGCTTTTATTTAATACAATCGTGTAACTGGGCACCAGTCACTTTACTCTTTGTGGATGTGAGGTTTGATTTGGCCGGCCTCCCTCCCTCCCTCCCTCCCTCCCTCCCTCCCTCCCTCCCTCCCTCCCTCCCTCCCTCCCTCCCTCCCTCCCTCCCTCCCTCCCTCCGTCCCTCCCTTTCTTTTCTTTTCTATCAGTAAAGTAAAGCTATTGGATTAGATCTATAATAAGAAATCGATTTGGCCTGGGGACACAGAGGCACACCTCCAATACCAAAGCCCAAAGCTTCACAGAACAATAGTTAACCTTCCTGTGAGAGGCACATTCTCATTCCTCCTCAAATCTGTTGGTTTTCATATTAAAAAGTGCCAACCCACTGTGGTGGCATGACTTACTACCTGCTACTGTTTGCACTGTGAAATTTGACCAGAGGGGCTCATTCTTTTGGTTTTTGTCAGCAAGTACTGTCTTTCGTTCTGGCAGGCCAGGCATGGAACTCCTTTGAGGTCTGAGGTAGCCCTGAACACTCACATTCTCTCACCTGAACTGAGCAGCAGCTGTACATTTGGCTCTCTGAACTCGGTCTTGATGCTTTTACATAATGTAAGACTTGGAGCCTAACGACATGCTCTCACCCCTGACCACAAAATCTTCTTGCTTTGTCTTATGCTCCTCCCAGCAAACTGCCTGCTCTATGGCTGGTACTTCCTCTTCCAAGTGTTGCTGAAATGTGGACTCTGTAGTTTGGGTTTCAGTATGAATAAATATTTGTTGGAAAAGGAAGAAGGAAAGCAATATCTAACAGTCAGCCTACAGCTGCAGAAGAACTGAAATGTCATTTTCTTCATACTATAAAACTTACAGCATGGGATCACTAAAAATTAAAACTTAAACATTTAAAAAAAAGTATTCTGTCAGTTTGTTCAAAGCACTGTTATTTATATATTTTGGAAATTTTAATCCTATTTTAATTGGCCATGCAATCTACTCTTTCCTCAGGTTTCTGCTGGTTCTTTTTAAGAATGTTCTGTGACATGGGGGAGCCGAGGAAGAGGAAGAGCTATGTCTGAGTGATGATTCACAGAGCCACAGTCCATCACCATCACCCTGCATGGCTGCTTCTGGCTACACATTTTGTTCTTTGGATTAGACCTGCTCCAGTGTGATGGAAATGTGTGTTTTCTTCTGGGTTTTGAGAGCGACCTGAGGCTTCTGCTTGTTTCAAAGATCCCCAGCTGCATCTTCTGAGATTCTGATTCCGTAGTCCAGGCTACCCACCTAGACACTCAAATGTGGAAAATCATCTTTCCAGGCGATTAGGACACACACCAGATTTCAACACAATGCAACAGTAGGCTTCATTTGCCCCTGAAGTTGTCTCTCCAGGTGCTGAAATGCCCAGGAATTGTAAAGGAAGAAGCCTATGGGTCATCCCCGCCCCCATAGTGTGAGAGGAGGGACAGACAAGCACAAGAGAGTTCCCAAACTTACTTCTTTGTTCCCCTCTTCTCTCAGAGAGAAACTACTATGGTGCTTTCATCACAAAGGCCAAATTCAATGCTCTTGTATGACTAAGCATGCATGCATGCATACATACATACATACATATATACATACAGCAGCATTGTATAGTACAGTTTCTAATCCCTTTCCCACTGCATTGCCGCTTAGTGTATTATAACTGAATGAATGTTCATGCAACTCATCTGAAAGATTTCACCATTAACTAAGTCAACTCTTCATTCACTTGTGAATTCACTCATCAAACATGGTTTAAGCACTTACTGTGTGGTAACAGCCTGAGATTAGAGATCAGTATTGGTGGGCTCAAACACAGGCTCCATTCTTTCTCCACATTTTGGCTTGTATCAAGTGTTAGTATTATAAATCTCAACTTCGTTATGTGTCAAAAGTTAATTTCTAGAATGCCCTCCTTTGGTGGTATGAGGAGATGTACTTTAAAGTACTTGTTTTGGGGCTACAGAGATGAATCAGTGGTTAAGAACATTTGTTGTTCCTGAAGAGGACCTAGGTTTGAACCTCAGTGTCTACATAGAAGTTCATAACCATCTGTAACTCTAGTCCTGGAAGATCCAATGCTCTCCTCTGACTTCCAAAGACATCAGGTATCCACATGGTGCACACACACACACACACACGCGCACACACACACACACACACACACATATAGGCAAAACACTCATATACACAAAATAAAAATAAATAAATCTTAAAAATTTAAAATAATTATTTCTTTGCCTAGGGCTTGACAACAGTATGTGGACTGTTGGTTGCTGACTCCCCTAAAATGCCTTCATGGGGCTGGGTCCTGAGGAGACAGTGATGGACAGATGGTAGATGAGATGATGCTGATGCTGATGTCAGTGTAGAAGTGAGGTGGCAGGCACCAGTGTTGAGTCAGTATCTGTAGGAATATCTAGGGAACATCTTTGTGAACCTCACATCTCTGTGGGTTGGCCAGTGTGAGCTCATGGAAGTAAAGTGAATAAAGTTAGTAATCTGCCACACTATTGAAAAGTCATCCTGTCTCATTGGAAGAGCAGTGTGCCAAATATAAATGTTACATGAAGATTTTCAAAGACAATGTGCTTCAAATGTATAAGCTTCTGTTCAGCTCTTTCTTTTTTTCATTTTCTTTTTAAGGGGTGGCAATGGAATAGTAAATTATTAATTCCATGACTCACAAAGGAAGAGAGAAAAGCTCCCATGTAACAGAGGAGCTAAAGAAGATGCTGTCAGGCTTGAGCTTGGTCTGTGCCGCAACCCTCCCACTTCAGGATCTCAGGAGTCCCCACCCCAAACCCCATGGAGATTTTTTTCATTGTAAATGTGGGGGAAGCTATTGGCACTCAGTGAGTAAAGTCTTGGATAATGATATACATTCTGCCATATACACCACAGTCCCTACAGCAAAGAACTGGCTGGTTCATGACATCAGACAATAATGCCAATGTAAAGCAGCAGTTTGAACACTGTGCGCATGGAAATCACTGGAGTAGCTTCTCAACCCTCCAGCCTTTGAGCTTCTGACTTGGCAGGTCTGGGGTGGGGACCCAGAGTCTGTATTACAAAAGCCTGGAGGCTGCTGGCTCCATGACCTCCAACCAAGCTCTGTTGGCCTACAGTGTGTTCCCTTTTGGGTCTAAAACTGAAGACCTTTGTGCATCTTATCACTTCTAAACATTTTGAGTGAAGTATCTTATCACTTCTAAACATTTTGAGTGAAGTCTACACAGTTACAGTTATGGCATTTGCCAACACGAGCCATTTACTTGGTTGCAGAAATGCATAGAATGAGGTAGTTGGAAAATCTAAGTCATCGCTGTTGCCAACTTCATGTCTTTTCTCATGTGTTTTCTTGGGAAAAAGCAATGTCGAAGGTAAATTTGAGGTCTAAAGAATGAATAACACTCTCTCTAACTGTTATGTTTGTTAAGAAATCAGCTCTTATATCAAATTATCAGGATTCTGAGTTAAAGGGGACATCATTCATAATATAGCCATATACTAGTAATGTTGCCGAGAATTGCCCCACAAAGAGATATTTTTCATCAAGCTTGTTTTTCTTTCCAAATCAACTTCTCTAGGTAGATTTTTCAGATTTAAGGAGTTTGGGCATTTAATGTGGGTTAAAGGAATTCACGATGCTGTCTAAGTAAAGGATTAAAGGGAGGTGTTACAGAACACCAGAGAAAAGATTACATCCACAAGTACACGTACTCTCTCTGGATTCTTATTTTACTAGGCAAAATGCACACAGTATCTAAAAGCTATTCTAGCATGTGGCTCACTTCTACTTTTAGAAATGAAAGAAACAGCTGGGCAGTGGTGGCACATGCCTTTAATCCCAGCACTCAGGAGGCAGAGCCAGGTGGATCTCTGTGAGTTCAAGGCCAGCCTGGGCTACAGAGTGAGTTCCAGGAAAGGCACAAAGCTACACAGAAAAATCTTGTCTTGAAAAAACCAAAAAGAAAAAAGAAAAAAAAGAAAAGAAAAAAAGAAAGAAATGAAAGAAACAGGCATGAAGTTTCCTACAGAGAAGCAAGGCAAGAAATGATACTTGGGCTGTGGTGGCTTTGGAAAGTGTTCTTGCTTGTATTTCTGCTGCTGTGATAAACACTACGACCAAAAGCAACCTGGGAAGGAGAGGACTTATTTCAGCGCACAGAGGAAGCCAAGGGGGGACTCGAGGCAGGAACTGAAGCAGAGACCATGGAAGAGCCCTGTTACTGATTCCTCTCAAGCCCACACTCGCTCCCTTTTACAGTTCAGTCCAACGTGCCTAGAGATGGTACCACCCACTGTGGGCTGGGCCCTTCTACTCCAATTAGCAATGAAGAAATGCCCACAGACATGCCCACAGGCCAATCTGATAAAGGTAATTATTCACTGAAGGTTCCCTCTTCCTGGTGTCAAGCAGACAACCTAGCCATCACAGAGAGCGAGACTGGCTGAGAGTCTTGGATGTAATGCATGAACAAACCAGAGGACTCCACTCTGTTTGGGAAGTGTGCAGATGCCTTGCCCAAGGGCACAAATTGGGATATTCGTTCTCTGCTCAGCATCTCCAGGAAAATCCCATTTTTGCTTCTTGAATAGGAAGCATATTATACTTTTTATAAAGAGATGGCATAAATTTTCATTTAAAATGAACCCAGAACTATGGAAAAGACGACACATTTTTATGCTAACCCTTATTAGAGTTGCAACACTTGAGAAAACAAGCATGTAGAAAATCAGTGATTATGCTGCATTGAATTGGCTTGCCTTCTAATGGTACTGCCTCCAGATTTTTAATTTCTTATAGGCAGCAGGAGCCTCGCCTCCACTCACCTGTGATCCCAGCAGCCAGTGCAGCCTTCACAGATGCTCAGCACTGAACACACACCAGTCACTTCCCATAGCCACGTGTGAGGGTTCAACCTTCAGAACTCAATTTGACTTATGCTTTGACTATATTAATGGAATATTGAAAATAGTAACTGACAGCCACAGGGCAGAACCTCACAAACCAATGTCCTGAGCCCTTGTACACCACTCGCCAAGAGCTGGCTTGGGTGCAGAGTTCTAGAGCCATGTTTTAGGGCTCCCATTTAGCTCCATGGTATGTGGCTGGGGCCCTCCTCCACTAACGGACAATACCTGTTCATTTCCACTGATGGTGGAGAATGTTTGCATCAGATTCCAGTAATGAATGAATCATTCTTCATTTTCCTACTGATATGAGTGAACCTGCCAAGACCTACATTACCATCTTGAGCCAAATACACAAAAGCATTGCTTTCAACCTGTGTGTCCTAAGCCATATAAGCGCGTTATTAAACCAATCTAGTCACTTGCAAGTACTTTTAAGGAAAACCAAAGCAAACCAACAGCAAACAAACAAATAAAAAGGAAAAAGGGCAAAAGACTGGAGAGCATCAGTGTTCAGTGCATTAAAGGGAAGAACTATTTCATCAACCTTACGGTTATGCCGAGAACACACACGGCTGAATTCTGCACCAGGGGCTGTGGCCTTCGGTTGGAGAGGCACTACACAGAATGATGCCAGAAAGGAAAAGGAAGCACTTGCTTATGGGAATGAAAGTCCCTCTGATTTCTGGCTGAGACAAGGGAGGGCAGGAGACGGTGCAGGGTAAGTGGGAGGGATCAGTGTGGGATTTCAAGCCAGAGTCTGCTGGCCAGCAGGGGGACTGGTAACTGGATAAGTTTGAGTTTTATTGCTGCTGATTATCAGATGGGTGAAGACAGAGGAATTTTTAAAGAAACTGAGCACGGGATTTAAAGCCTGGAACGATCTTCAGGTATGCAACTCCACCTCGAAAAAGATGTCTCATGAAATGTGTAGTTGATAATTTGCACAAAGTTCCAAACAAAAAGTTCATGTGTGAGAGATGCACAGTGTAGTAAGCTGAAACATTAACAATTGCCAGCCCATGGTCATTTTACTCCACAAAGATGGCAGTCTGGTTCTGCCTTTCTAAGCTCTTCATACCAAGTGTTCTCCGGGTAACCAGTATGTTAATGTATAATCCTGTGCCTGTCCATTTGGCTGTCAGTCAGCCTTGTTTACTGATTATTTTTGGAGGTGGGGTGTGGGGGGAGATGAAAGGACTAAAATACAAGTTGTCTTTCAGAAATGACACCGAAGTTAAAATATAACTTGGTTGTTATCACAGCCTACTCACAGAAGCCCTTACCAACCTGAGGACTTCGGTTCTTGGGCCGTGGATATAATTACAGCCTAGGCAGAGGCAACTGAAAAGCTGCCATGGTTTTTCTTTCATGAATTTTTCTGAAATATTTTTAAGTGCTCTGTGACAGAACTCAATGTCCTTATTTATTAGCATGACAAAAAATAAAAGAAAATCTTTACAGTGAATCATGTATCCACCTTCAGCAAACCCCAGAATATTAGTCTGTTCCCATAATGCTGAGAAGTATAAAATTCTTCAGCTTTCCTCATCGATTTCCATCCCCAGTGAGGCGGCAAGACACGAGTCCTGCTTTGGGGCTAATGCTTAGCTTCTCCTGCCTGACTTTTAACTGTGGCAGACATGTTTACTCTTCTGAATATTACTTCCTGGTAGAGAAGAAACTAACTGAACTGTGGTTTTTTTGTTTTTTGTTTTTATTTCCTTGGCCACCCAGAGGCAATTAAGTTTCCCATAATCCTTGAGCTGAAAGAAACCAAAAGGAAAAAAAGTCAAGAAAACTTGTGAACACTGATATTAAGAAGAAACATTTAGTGCTTCTTTTATAGATCTGAAGTGGGGAGGGATAGCTCAGAAAGTCACTTCAGTGACACAGACTGTGGGGTGTCCTTACAAGAACCAGGTTCTTAGTGTCTGTTTGCTATGTTCTACAAACAACCTTGAAGGCAGGGGGCTGAGCTCCTTTGTGGGCCCTTCCTAGATGTCTGAATTAAAGAGGCATACAGCAAACACAACATTCTCTTTTCAGCCAGCACTAAGCCATACACATACTCTCTGTCAACTTCTAAACTTAGCCTCACCATTTTGAAACAAAAAGACTATGGATTAAAGCTCCTCCTTGAATGTGTTCAAAGGATTGTGGTCATAAGGAATTTGATTCTCTCAACAGCTCACTTTGGTGTCTGCTCCTAGGGACTTGATCCACAATTAAGTGGCTAAAATATCCCAATTAATTGGGAACTAGGGAGCAAGTATTTTTGATAAAAGGAGCCTGGTTTCTCTAGCAACTGGTCATGGATAGGCATTATAAACAGCTACACTTGGTAGGACTGTACAACAGTGACCAATCTTGTAACTGTGCAACCTGTTACCACAAGATCCTAAGGCTGTTGTCTACTTCAAAGGCTGAGATTTTTCTCTGCTCTGCCAGCCACAACTCTGCAAAGATTTTCGAGATGTTTCTGATTAGCCTTACTCTAGCAGAAGTATCATAGGATACCCAGTCACTCCAGATGTCTCTCTCTCTCTCTCACACACACACACACACACAGAGAGAGAGAGAGAGAGAGAGAGAGAGAGAGAGAGAGAGAGAGAGAGAGAGAGAGCGAGCATATATCTGTGTTGGGAAGGAGCCTAGCATATCAGCTTTAATTAAAGGGGACTTGCTCTTGTCACTGAGAGCCTTACCCTAAAGAGCCATAAAACAGCATCCCATGACTACCTTCCCTCCACCATAGGTCAGAAGTCCAGCTGTATAGAAGCCCAAAACTCCAGCAAACTCTGAACTCTGACACAGTAGGAATAAGACTTCAGAAGGAACACCTAGGAAGGAGGAGGAGGCCTTTTGCAAGAGAGGGAATGGGGTGTGTGTGACTATGAACAAAGTACATGCTCTGCAGGTGTGAAGATGTCAAAGTGCAACCTATTCTTTCATAGACTTGAATTAACAAAAAAGAAAACAAGGCCTATTGAATTGTAACTTCTGCCCCTTTCATTTGTTAGCAAAAGGCAGGCGTCTGCCCAAACCTCTCTCCATGTGTGTGCATAGTTGAGCTATATTTGACTGCAAAGCACTACAAGTCACTGGATATACATACAGGTTATTCTCAACATTCTCAAGCACATTTCCAGCAACAGAAAGCCCAGATGGTCTTGTACATTGACATCAAGAGTAAAAATCAACCCAACACTGGAAATAGGCATTCAACAGACAGACACTTCGAGTTCACTGTGGTTGTATGAAATACACCACTTTAGAAACAATTTGAATGTCCGTTACTAGATGAGTCATAGATACATTTGGTATATCCAATTATTCAGTAGACTGATGTATTAAAGGAAACGAGAGAGTCACAGGGAGTGAATAAATGCCTTTTCATAAAAGGATAACATAATTTTCCAGGAAAACTCAAGAACTATGGAAATATAAGGAAGACAAATTCTTATATAATCCTCTATTAGGGTTGTAACATTTGAGAAAACAGGCTTTTAGAAAATCAGCAATTAAGTTGCCTAGAATGCACTGAATTTGCTTGTGTGTGTGTACACACATGCACACACATGCATGTATACAAATATGTGTACACACACCCACACACATGCACACACACACAGACTGTATTAGAACATGGAGAAATGTTACTAGTAGTTTCCCCAGGAAGGCAGGCTGGGAGACAGGGAAAGACAGGGACCTGATGAGCTAGCTGTTCAGCATTACTGCAGTTCCTATGAACATGCGCTACTTTTATTAAAATACCTTTTTAAAGAGCCCTGTGGTTTTTGTAACTACAGAAAGGATCCCCCCTGGAGTTAGGAACACATCTAATTCTCACACTTAGAGTTTGGATGGCAATGAGGCTCTGAACCGAAACCTGCATGCTGGTTCTCCCACCAGCTCCCTGGACCTGATACAGTGTACAGCACTTGGTTTGGGGCCCTTCTTTTTAGCTCAATCAGAGGCTCTGACTTAGGATCAGGAACCATTTTATCTCATGAACAAATTTCAGGTTTTCACCATGGGTCTGGAAAGTAGTGCCTTTAAAATAAGAAAAGTCAATGGCCTCATCTTGGTTACTCACAGGATCTCAGTTCTCACAGGATCATTACATTTTAAAGATAATGAGCCAGTGAGGGAGGAGCTGGTTTCTTTGAGGCTTTTAGTAAAATTAATCATAAACCTCAACTTGAGATTATAAGGCACAGGCTCCAAACAGCTGGCTCTCCCGGCCTTGCCTTTGCAAGATGGCAGTCCTTGTTCTCTCTCTCTCTCTCTCTCTCTCTCTCTCTCTCTCTCTCTCTCTCTCTCTCTCTGTCTCTCTCTCTCTGTCTCTCTGTCTCTGTCTCTCCCCCCTCCTCAGTTGGTAAAAGCCTACCCCCTTCTTAAGCTATTGCACCATAACATATGCTCTACTGGGATTTAAAACTGTACTCGCTGGAATCCAACTGTTTCTCCAGAAATTCTAGAAAAAAGATTTTGGGCAAAATGCTCACGTAGAATGATTATTTCCTTCCCACCGATTGGAATGAGAGGTAGAGCACATTGCAGATCCATCAGAGAACACGGCTGTTGTCTGCAGCGGAAGGAGGCAGCCCAAACTCTCTGGGATTCTTGGCCTGCCACAGCAGCACAGGGGCTCTCCCTAGCCTTGCTTTCAGATCTCAGAAGCCCAGAATCAAAGCCAGTTCCACCACTTACTATCTGTGCACCTTCCAGCAGTGCGCTTCAGCTTCCTCATCTGGAACATCTGGAACATCTGAGCTCCATCTTATTAGGGCTGTGATCGCTAATCTGTGAGACAGAATCCTCAAGGAGTTTTGTATGGTAGGCCTTTAAGGGTTAATTTTGTTTTTGTGCACGGCATTATAAACACTTTGACAGAAGGCTGGACATGTGGACTCTGGTTGCATGTTGGGACTACAACCCTGCTTTCTTGCTCTCTGGCTGCTCTAAGGGTGCACAACCTGTGTAAAACACTGATGTTCCACAAATTGCATCAAGACATTTCAGTGCCAAAATAGAACTTTGGTGAAATTTAGAAAAATTTTAAATTTATTTAAAACTTAGCAAATTTAATCATACTCCTAAAAATACCATTTGATGTAATTTCTCAGCTGTGAAGTTTTTGTTTGTTGTTTTCTTTTTCATAATTTCTTGCACCTGCTACTGCTCACTCCTCTGTCCACAAATCAAGTATGAAATGTTAGCTAATTACAACCAAAATTAGGGCGGCTACTTGTGAAACTTCCCTGAGTCATTACTTTGTGGTCCTTGGAGAGCACATCTTCACTCCTAGACACCCAGCATCTGAGCAGATCAGGGAGCGGTGAGGTGGGGAGGGTTAATAAAGCCATTGTGCTCTGATCAGAGTGCAGGGTCTCTTTCCAGTACCACCCAGTCATTCTGCAGAGAGAACCTCCCATCATGGAAGGAGAAGTAAGAGCAACTGCAGACTACTTCTCTCTAAGAGAAACCACTGCTAACTATAATTCAGAAAGTCTATTGTGGGAGTCTTATCAAAGGAAAACAAAGAGGGCAAAATTGGGGGGAGGTTAGGAAGTGCATGGGTTTGGGAGGAGTTAGAGGAGGTAAGTGGGAGATGGCTATGATCCATTTTATTCATGTATGAAATGACTAAATAATATGTAATAAAATGCATTTTTTGACAGAGGTTCACTATGATACTTTTGCCTCACCCCTTGGCATATTATAAAAAGCCCTTTTGAATAAAGCTCTGGGTGACTGGGTATTGACCCAGGGCCCTCCTGAAGCTCTCCTGTGTCTCTTTCTTATTGTCTCTTTCTATCTTTCTATCATTTCCTCATTCCTCTCTTCTTCCCGCAAGAACCCTTCAAAAATTGGGGGCAGGTCAGAGCTGGAAGACAGAAGACCCAGTCCAGATTACAGAACCATAGGAAGTCATCATGTAAAGCTCTTCCTCTTTGGGGATGGGGGTCAATTAGCTACAAATTATTGGTAATTGAAACATATAAAATCTTTCAGTACTAAGACCCCATGATCCACTTTGGCCAATGAGATGTAAAGGCAGTCCACTTTGGGGAGGGATTTTATGACAGGATATTTCTTCTTACTGTGAGGACACAATAACAGGAGAAACTTCAGGCAAACAGCTATTACCATCTTAACCAGAGCAGCTGAGATTGTCCACATGCAGTCTAAAGTTCAAAGTCTCTTCTGAGAGTCATGCAATCTTTTAACTGTAATCCCCTATAAAATCAATATCAAGGCTGGTTGGCAGTGGCAAATGCCTTTAATCCCAGCACTCAGGAGGCAGAGCCAGGCAGATCTCTGTGAGTTCAAGGCCAGCTTGGTCTATAGAGTGAGATCCAGGACAGGCACCAAAACAGAGAAATCCTTGCTGTGGATATCGCTCTGTGTAAATAAAGTTCTGTTTGGCCAGTGGCCAGGCAGGAAGTATAGGTGGGACAAGAGAGAAGAGAATTCTGGGAGGTGGAAGGCTGGGTGGAGAGGGACACTGCCAGCCGCTGCCATGAGAAGAAAGAGATAATAAGGTACTGGTAAGCCACAAGCCACATGGCAAAGTATAGACTAACAGAAATGGGTTAATTTAAGATAGAAAAAGTAGATAGCAAGAAGCCTGCCATGGCCATACAGTTTGTAAGCAATATAAGTTTCTGTGTGTATTTTTTGGTTGGGTCTGAGCGACTATGGGACTGGCAGGTAAGAGAGATTTGTCCTGACTGTGGGCCAGTCAGGAAAACTCTAGCTATAAACCCTGCCTCAAAAAACCAAAATAAATAAATAAAAATAAAAAAATCAATATCAAAACACATGTATTTCCAAAATATAATGGCACAAGATTACCATTCCAAAATGTAGAGAAGATAGCAGAGTGAGGAAATACTGGACCAAGGCAAGACTGAAAACTAACTAGGCAAACTCCAAACTCCGCATCTTCAGGTCTGATGTCAAAATGCTTTTCAGATCTCCCAAGTGCTTTCTGCTTTGTTGACTGCAACACACTTCTTTCTCTTGAGCTGGTTCCACTCCCCATTAGCAGCTTTTCTTTGGCAAGTATCCCATGGCTCTGGCATCTCAAACATTTTGGGGTCTCCAAGGCAATCCAGGAGATTCAGCTTCACAGAGTGGCCTCTCTAGGCCTTCATGCATGGACACCCCTAACACATGCCTGGTCTCGGAAGCTTTCCTTAGTCATTGAGGAAGATTCCATAATGCCTTTCTTCTGTCCTTAAAGCCAGAACCATGTGGCCAAAGCTGCCAAGTTCTGCTGCTTACTGGGGCTGGAACATGTCCCCCTCATTAAATTACATCCTCACCAGCTTTCTGTTTTTGATGTTTTCCTTAATTGCCTAGGATTGGCTGTCCTGAAACTTGCTCTGAAGACTAGGCTGGCCTCAGACTCAGAGATTCACTCACCTCTGCCTCTGCAGTGTTAGGATTAAAGCCATATACCATTACACCCAGCTCTAAGCTTTTTTAAAATTCCTTTCACAAGTTGGAAAATTGGCTGGGTGGGATCTTGCCTTGAGGTCACCACTCTCTTTATTACATTTCTTAATCTGTTTATCTCTTTGAACACAGGGTTAGCTCTATTCCATTTCCTGGTGCCCCCTTTCTCCTCAAATTGTACATTTTGTATTTTTCCTTTCTCAACTTGATCCTTTCCATTATAAATCTTTATTAGAGTTAATACTAGTAACCACACAACAAAGTCTATAATAGGCTTTTTTGAGACAGAGTTCCTCTGCCAAAGCAATTAATCCAAAACTCTTCATTTTAGCCTCAGGCAGACTTTTCTGAAAGGGCAAAAAGCAGCCACATTCTTTACCAAAATCTCACAAGAACAATCACTAGGCAATATACTAACATTACTCTTCTCTAGAACCTCTTGAGCCAGGTCCCCGCAGCTCAAACCTTCCATGCTTCTACTAGTATGGCCCATTACGCTGTGCTTAAAGCATTCCATTGCTTTACTAACCCAAAGTACCAAAGTCAAAATTCCTCCAAACAAAAACATGTTCAGGCCTATCACAATACCCTACCTAGTCCCTGGTACCAACTTCTATCTTAGGGTTTCTACTGCTGTGAAGAGACACCATGATCACAGAAATTCTTATAAATGAAAACATTTAATTGAGTGGCTTACAGTTTTAGAGATTTAGTCCATTATTATCAGGGTGGAACATGGTGGCATATAGGCAGACATGGTGCTGGGGAATAAGCTAAGAGTTCTACCTCTTGAACTACAGGCAACATGAAGTGAACTCTGTTCCGCACTGGGTGTAGCTTGAGCATAAGAGATCTCAAAGCCCAAACCCACAGAGACACGCTTCCTCCAACAAGGCCACACCTCCTAACAGTGCCACTCCCTTTGGGGGCCATTTTATTTCAAACCACCAAAATACCTTTAAGTCAGTTTTGATCTGGAGATTTATAATTTTCAGCCAAATACTATATGCCCCCAAAGAATTGATTCCAGAGACAGAGAGACTTTTCCTTAACACCAGCTACAGTTTGCTTTCTAGTAACACACAGGCATTTAGTTCAGTCATCAAGTTAAAGACACAGGATAGAGATGTGTTAATCAGATGCAAGAGACAATTTGTCTATTAATTCTGCAATAATACCTGTTAATTTTATGAAATAACACATCACACACACCACAGTTCCTGTAACTGAGGTACCATCTCTAATTCCTCATACAGTCATATTTTAAATGCTGTCCTTGGTCTGAAAACTTAGCACCTTGGTTTCTGGAAATCCAATTTAAATGCAAAACAGGAGCTAATATTCCTTACAGGAGCCATACATGGGAACATCATTGTGCTGCTGAAACTAGCTTAAGATATATATGTGAGAAAAAGACTTGAACATATGTTAGTATGCAAAACTTCTTTGAAAATCCTAAAAGTTTTCCCATTAATGGGTGACGAGTGACATCCCTACCTATAAGCACAAACATCCAGAGGATGGAAAGGTACATTTTCTTTTTGGGATTATAACACTACAGGATAATCATAGTGTAGATGTGTCTTCCAGGTGGGACATGACCATAGTTATCCTCATCCAGAGTAGCTGTGATTATTTGCATGAGACCCTCATGAGAAAGGGCCCCTTAACATTCTCTTGTGCAGAGAGGCAGAGGGCCTTCAAGAGATCCTCACAATAAACAATAATTTTTAAAAACAAATAGGTACAAGCAAGGAAACATCTGGCATACAATGTCTCTGACACTGTTAAGTGGCTGGATGGTGCTTTTTATGGAGCCATAGCTGAGTAAGTTTTTTTTTTTTTATGTCAAGAGCTTATAAGTTAATTTTATTTCATTTTATTTTACATGTGTGGGTGTTTTGGCAGCATGTCTGCCTGTGTGCACCATGTATGTGCAGTGCCCATGGAGGGCAGTAGAGGGTATCAGATCTCTTGGAACTGGAGTTACATAGAGTTGTTAGCCATCGTGTGGGTGCTGGGAATCAAACCCAGGCCTCTAAAAGATCGCCACCCAGTGCTCTAACCATTGAGCAATCTCTCCAGCCCGATATAAGTTTTGTCTCAAGTATAAAGACAGACTTTGTTAAGACATCATACTTTTTATAGAATTTTTTAAACTTAAAATTTTATTTTAGCAAGTCTGTTAAGTAAGCACAGCAGCACTTTTGGATTCATCTGGGACTTTCTATCCTTCCTCACTTTCTATGGTTTACCCAGACACCCAGGAAAGGGGAACTCAGGGATTGTAGTCCTGGGTTTTGGAAGAAAGCCTGGTTCTGAGGCTTGAGTTCCAAGGCTGGGCCAATCTAGCACCCTTAGACTGAGTTGTGACAAATGTCAGATGTTCCAGCTGCAAGAGGCTGGGAGGGTCCGGAGAGGTCTAATTGGTCAGAGGTGGGCAATGCTCGCTTCCGCACTGTCTTCCATGAGAGCCACTAATTGCTACTGAGTAATTGAAATGTGGCTACCAAACCAGTTCTGGTCAGTTACTTACCTCTATTTGTCTAGTGGCCACACAGGCAAGCACTCCAGCCTTGTAATCTAAATGTCACTTGTTCCTCTTACCCCAGAGTTTCACTTAGCTTTCAGTTCCTACATTTGACATTGCAGCAACTCCCCATTGCCTTTTGATTTGACTCAGAATTAAAGTCAAGAATGTTTCTATTGCTCCAGTGTAGTCGAGAGCCTGGGCTTGACCGTCAGCATTGACCCACTTCTTGAATGAAGGAAAGGATCGATCTTGAAGAGCTCTTTCATCTTCCATTAGAGCCCAGTTGGAGAGGCAGGAGGTATTTGGAAAAATGAGACCCACTATTAACAGGATCAAATGACAGCCTTGCTGTGTCTTCCTAGTTTAGGGTAATGTGGACTTCAGTCAGAAACTAAATGTCCAAAGCTTTTGCTAAGAAACTGTGAGGCAGTATCACGGGAGAGGCAACTAACTCATTTTCCAAATGCTGTCTTCTGCAATTACTGTGTGTTGGGAGATGGATGGATTATCCAGCCTATGTTAATTCCCATCTCTTAGCACAGGACCCAGTTTATAGGCTGGTTGTAAGATTTTATTTTAAAGTGTGTGTGTGTGTGTGTGTGTGTGTGTGTGTGTGTGTGTGGTGTGCGTGTGCATACACACACTCAAGGACACTTATATGCACATATGTTTGCCTGTCTGTCTGTCTCTCTTTCTAACAAAGGAGCATGGCCAGAAGGTATACACTGCTCAGTGTGCAAGCAAGGAGAGGATGAGTTCACATCCCCCTTGAGCCTGGAAAGGTTCCAGAAGAAAGATACCCCATGAGTGATGATCAAGAGTCTACTTATACAGCCTGGCGGAGTGGGAGAGCATTTCTCCAGCAAAAGTGTGGGTCCTTCAGGGAAGTCAGGCCCATAGGCCTGTCTGCACAATCTATGTTGATGTTTCAAAGCTGCAAGTGAATGCTGCTTTGCCATCTTCTAGCAAAGAGCCCTTTCGCTGCAGGATTTCTCACGTGTGGAAGATGGTTAAGATGCTTGCTTCTGAGGCTTCATTCAAGGACCAGCTTCTGCTTCCTTGGTGATGTGAAGAGGCTCTTCCAGCCCCATTAAATGTTGCCTCTTGAACATAGTACGGGCACTATAACTTTAGAGGGGGAGTCTTTTGAAGGTACTCAGTGTAAGGTAGAGCCATAGATTAGAAAGGATGCAAAGAGATAGTAAGCACACAGTTATGTGAAGTCCTGAGTTTTCCATTAGAACACACCCATTCTTCATCCACTTGTGGCCTTACTCCTGAGAGAGACGCTGGGTTTCCACAGAGACTCTGCTTCCTCCTCTTACATAAAGGCACTGGGGCAGGAGCAGAAGAGGCACAAATGTAGGCAGCTGTAGAAAGGGATTTGGGGATTGTTGTAATGTCCTTGAAACTGTCGTGAATACTACAATCTTCCTTTAAATCAGCCCTCTTTCTATGGTCTGCACCCTGCCACTGGGACATTTATAGGCTGAAGAGGATGATGTCCTAGACAGGACATTAATGCCTTATAAACAAATACATACTCATTACAGAAACATAATAAATTCTTGTATGTGAAAGCCACAGGCCTGAGCAAACAGTGGCATGCTGAAGAATTAGCTAAAAGCAAGTAAGTAAGGCCCAGTGTCTCCTCTGGTCTCACCTGCTGTTGTGAATCTCAGCCTCCTTCCCTCTCCCAGGCAATGCACACAGGGACAAGGCTCCTTTGTGTGCCTGGGAGCTTTGGAAGATCTGGATACAGGGGAAACACACAGACCAGTTGATAGTGGTTCTGGGGTGGACCTAGGCTAAAATGTTTGTTTCATTTTTACATTTTTCACTGTTTGTAATTATGTGTGTATGTATGTGTGTTTGTGGTGTATGGACATGGGTATATGCATACTTGTGTACATATGTCTGTGTGTATGTGCCTATGCATGCATGAGAAGTGTGTCTTGCTCAATTATAGTGTACCTTATATGAGCCTGTGCCCTAGCAACCCTTCTACTTCTTCTCCTCTGCAGTGCCAGGGCCATTCCCAGGATTTTATGTGACTTCTGGGAATCTGAATTCAGGTCTTCATGCTTGTCCAACAATTGCTGTTCTCCCCTGAGCCCTCTTTTTAGTAACCTTTTAAAAACTCCAACACACAGTAAATTTAAGAAACTGGGCTTTAGCATCTTAAGTTTAGAGTTCTCTCTCTCTCTCTCTCTCTCTCTCTCTCTCTCTCTCTCTCTCTCTCCTGATTTGCACCAAAGACTTGCTGAGTCACGTGTTAGAGGAAGGGGGGTGCCGACACATGGCTTTTACTTTAAAAAAGCTTCAAGGTCTGCTTGATTCTCCCTTTTCATTGAACATCAGTTCTAAAGCATTGAATCTCTGTGGCTGATGGTGTGCAAAAGAACTATGGATAAATAAAAAGAAAATGTTTTATTAAGACTTTGCTGTAGCCAGGCATGGCCTTCCAGCCTAATTCCATCACTAAAGAAGCTGAGACAAGCAGAGGGCAAGCTTCAAGTTAGCCAAGGCTACATAGTGAGTTGCAGACCAGCCTGGGCCACTTGTTGACACTGACTCAGAGCAGATTGGAATATTCTTCTTTTCCTTTCAAAATAATTCAGATCCTTTCTATTATTTTGGTTTCTACTTTGTATTAAAGTCTAACAACCTTGTAGACATGTGCTCAAATTGTAACAACTATGTGACCAGCACCTAGTTAAACAATCAGAAGTTTGCCAAGCCCTTGAAGCCATTCCCCCAGCCCCAGGAATTAACTTCACTCCTGTGAAACCACAAAACTTGCTTTTAATGTTTTTATGTGTTCCAATATTATGTAATTTCAGTAAAACTGACTTGGTTTAATACAGTTAATTACTGAGAAATAATTAAGAGGCCAATAATATTTGAGACTAAATGGTCTTACCACTCTTATTTGTATTATTGTTAAACATGAAGAAACTGAGGTCAGGAAGAAACCATGTCCCAGAAAGTCATATGCTGCTAGTTACTGGGTACAAGTCTCAAAAACTGTGCGACACAGAGCCCAGACCTGTCACCACAATTCAGACAGGTGTCTGCATCATCCACCCTGAGCAGGTGAGCACATGGAGTCACCAAGGCCATGGAAAGGAGAGGGTTCCCTGCCTGGCACCAAGCACTTGCCTTTACATTTATACCCAGTTGAGAATTTAATCTGCCACACAGTTCTACAAATCAACATGAAAAATGCCTCTAAAGCATGCTTATGGAAATGGCTAAATTGGTTGTTTCTTTAAAAATCCATTCCAGAAATACTCAGGCTCTCTACTCTTTTTTTTTTTTTTCTGAGGAGGAAGGAGATTTGTGCTCACTGTAGATCAGTGATCCTCAACCTCCCTAATGCTTTGACCTTTTAATACAGTTCCTTATGTTGTGGTGACCCCCAACCATATTATAATAAAATTATATTATATATATAAAAAAATAAAAAATTACTTTTGTTGCTATTTCATAACTGTAATTTTGCCACTGTTATGAATTGTAACATAAATACCTGTGTTTTCTGGTAGTCTTAGATGACCCCTGTGAAAGGGTCATGCGACTCCCTAAGGGGTCGAGGCACACAGGTTAGAAATTGCTGCTGTAAATGAATTGATAGAAGAAGAAACCAAGAGCTGTGCAGTGGATCCAGGGGCTCTTTAAAAAGAAGAGCTTGTGGGTGGGGCTTCTGACATCTCTAGGGGACATTCAAGAGACATAATCTCCCAGCAAACTTCCTCTGACTCTAACAGTGTTTCCTCCCCTCTTCCTTGATTTCTGAGCCCTAAGTATAGGAATTGTGTTGTAGATGTATCAAAAACGTGTGTGTGTGTACAAGTAACTTTATACAGACTGAGTGTGTTGTATTTATGTCTTTAGAAACACACAGACACACACACAGACACACACACACACACACACACACACACACACACCCTTAAGAGCACCAGCAGGGTCAGTCTCAGTTCTGCCTGGAGCAGATGGGTTCAGTCACTTGACCTGAGAATGCTTTCCAAGAAATTCACTGTAAGCTTTGTGTGAGCAGCCTGAAATTGGTACAGGCATCCATACAGACTGCAAACAGCCTTTAGAACTCACCCTCTATACACTTGGCTTGCCTAGAGTACCACCCCCATTACTTAAACAATTCCCATGATCGAGGAACAGAGTTTCTTGTGAGTACTGGCTGAATCTGGGGCATCTGGCGACTTATCATGAGTACATGTGAGCTCTTAACAGAAATCCCAGGAAGTCTTGAGTTTCGAGGCAAGTACACCTTTCCCCTCACAAGCAAACACACCAGAGTTTATACCAGTCCGTGTATGTTGTCTCTTCAGAAAAGGAGGCTGTGGGCCTTTCCAGTGCAGCCCACTGCTGCACACACCCTGGGAATGCAAGAAGTGTGAGCAGAGCAGTAGACCACACTGGCTACCCTGCACCTGCCCACTGCTGCCTCTGAGCTCCTGGCCCACATGGCACAGCTGTTTCCTCACTTACTCAGCAAGGGCTCCATGAAAAACAGCTGATTTCATGTCTGCTGTGTCCAGTCAAATGGCAAGCTAGTATTCCACTCTGCCCCAGGTGTGGAGGCAGAACCTTTCAGGGCTCCTGGATTTAGCACACACTTACCATGTGAGGAACCTGAGAGACTAGCTTGTGGGTTCTGCTCACTGGAGGTTGAGCAATGGCCACCAGACAGGCTGGTGCCACACGACTATGCTTGGTTATGTTAAGAATGAAGGACAGATGGATACGCTATCACGGGGGTTGCAACTCCAAGAACCTTTTTTAAAACCCTTAGCTTCGGATGCTGGCAGGATCTACCGGCACTTTGTACATTTTAAAGTTGGGTACTTACTTTCCATTGTATTTCTCAGATCTTATGCTATCTATGATACAGCAAGACCAGAATGGCATTCCCCCAATGGCTATCTGTGGGCCCCACTCCCAGAGGCTGGGCATTATCACTCTTTTCAAATGGTTACTGATTTTCTAGGAGCTTCGACATCGCAGTATTTACAGCAGTCATCTTCATGGCCTCATCCCCAGGAACTACGGTCACATTGGGAGCAAGACTGTTCCCTGTAGCTCTTGGCGCTCATTTGGAGTTTATTCCCAGTCCTGCTGCTCTAGAGCAGGCTCCAGGAGGAAAAACTCTCCTTCTTTTGCTCAGGACTATCTTGGTCTTCAGTCAGTATTCAATAAATATTTCTTAAGGAATTAATTATGTCCATGAGACCTAATTTTTCTGTTTATTTATTTTTAACCCAACCACCTTGTCACATATCCTTACTGATGATTCTACTTAGACGTTCATAGGTGTACAATCATCTCATCGACAAAGAGAATATATCACTTGTGCCTTGTTGCAGTCACTGGGACCTCTTGCAGTGACAGGTGCTGCGGTGGTAGGAGCCCCTGCCTGTGAGAAGTGTACGGAGCAGCTAGATTTGTGACTTCCCCTCGGTAGTGCCCTCTGCCAAGGATCTCTGCTCCGAGTCCAGGCTCAGCCGCAGCAATGCTTTGGTTGTTGGCAGACATGATGCAAGCCGCAGTCTGAAAAGTGCCTCTGGCATTGGGCTGGCTCTGGGCCTCACTCCTCAGCCCATACCATGACAGCATGCCTGGGCAGGCTTGCTGGAGGGGGAAAAATGTGATGCTACAATTTTCCCATTGTTCTAGTAGACACCATTGGCCCATAAGCAGCCATCCTCAGACACAGAAGCATGCCCAGTCATAGCTGCAGAGCTGCCCACATGGTTCATAGTTAGGCACGGATCTGTAAGCAAACGCAGCCAGAGCCCCTGATGCCACTGGCCATGGATGGGATACATACATGTTTGTCATCATTTGCCTAGTTATAAAGCACTGTTGAGACAGCAAATGATGCTTTTATGAGTGAGTCTTCCGAAAGACTGGAGAGTTGCATCGTTTAGAATTGTGATGCCCATTAGTTTTTGGTCTTTTATGGCATGTTAAATGAAAAAAAGGAAGCAGGTAGTAATTGAGTTTTCAAAATTAAATGTGATGGATGATGTACGATTCTTGCATACAGAAAACACCCAGATGCTTATCCACCAACAGTTGATAGAGCAAAGGTGAATGTGACATGTGTTCTCATCCAGGCTTTACTAATCCATGGAGAAGGATGAGATTATGTCATTTGCAGGGAAATGAAGATCATGTTTAATGAGATATGCCAAACTCAAAACTACAAACACTGTATTTTTCTCATATATAAAATAGTTACACACACACACACACACACACACGTAAAAGCAGAAGTGTGGCTATATGGAGGAGGAAAGAGAGTACTGGAGGGGAGAAAAGGGAATGGGGGTGAATATGAACTTAGTACATGATGTATATCTATGAAAATTCCTAATAAAGAACATAAAGCCCATAGTTTTGTACAATTAAAATTTGGAAACAATCATTTAGTGCTGGAAGACGACTCTGTGGTTAAAGTACTTACCACACAAGCATGAGTTTGGGAGTTTGAATCCCCAGAGCCTGAGTAAATGCTGCTTTGGAATTGTGGCTTGCTTGTAATTCCAGAAGGCAGAGACTGGGCTCACCATATCCATGGGTCTGGGTTTGATTAAGAGACTCTGCCTCAGTGAAGAAGGCAGACGAGTGATTGAGCTGATTCTGAACATGATCCGTGGGCTGGGACATGTACACGCACACATGTGCACCTCTACCCCCATACATATGTGCTCACACACATAAAAATATGCATGAATACACATTTATACCAGAGAGAGAGAGAGAGAGAGAGAGAGAGAGAGAGAGAGAGAGAGAGAGAGAGAGAGAGAACTTTACCAATGCCTTTCCTACATGTACTGTTATAAACCCCATTATTTAAGGGCTAGACATATCGTTTGGTAGATGTCTCCACTCTTGATCATGGCATACTAGTTGTTGAAGTTTGAACAAGAAATGTCCCCTACAGTCTCATGCCTTTAAACACTTGGTCCCCAACTGGGGATCTGTTGGGAGAGTTATGGAACCTTTTAGGGGCTTCAGGGTTACAGCCAGGTCCCACTTCCTATTCTGTGTCTCTGTAGCTTGTGTGTGGATGAAGACATGATCAGACAGCTTCTCGCTGTGTGACTAAAGAAAGATGAAGTGAAAATATTGATAAAGGGGGAGGAGGTCATGCTCAAAACTGAGAATAGGCCAGGCAGTGGTGGTGCACACCTTTAATCCCAGCACTCGGGAGGCAGAGCCAGGTGGATCTCTGTGAGTTCGAGGAAAGGCGTAAAGCTACATAGAGAAACCCTGTCTTGAAAAACCAACCAACCAACCAAACAAACAAAAACAAAACAAACAAACAAACAAACAAACAAAAAAAACCCCTGAGAAGAATTATACAAAAGCACATCTAATTTTATTGCAGTAGATGTAAATACTTAGATAAAACAGAATGTTTCTCTATAAAGCAGGAACCAATGGACCTAATAAATAACAAAATTAATCAAAAGAGATGGTCATCAAGAGTCAATCATCTCAGCAGTGTATGTATAAATGTGTGTGTATGTGCGTGTATGTGTGTGTGGGGTGAGTATGAGAGTTGGGTAATTTTTCAGCTAAGCTCCATCTAGCCTTTGAAGAGACAATTCTAATGCTATTCTAACAGTTGCAGATTGAAATCTTGAAAAGCTTTAATTCATTTTATGAATTACACAGACCTGTGGCTCTCACAGTGTGTTCCCAGGGCCAGCAGGGGCAGCACTGTCTTAGCCTTGGCCCAAATTTGTAGCCCTAGCTACAAATCTCTTGGATCACAATGTCTGAGGCAAAGATCCAGGAGTCTAAGGCCCTGTGAAACTCACATGCAGGCTCACATGTGAGAACCTGGCTGTGGAGTAGCCTATGGTCACTTATTTGTAGGAACACATCTCCGACACAGCTTGCTCTTTTTTTTTTTTTTTCTGTCAACTTCACGATCTGTCTTCCAGACAGGCTACCTTGAACATGTTTATATACTTTCCTCTCTTAAAATTTGGCATGACACTCTTCCCTGTGTAGATGTATTTTGGCATAGCAAATCATTTCTGTGGAGGCCTGTGGAGGCCTGTGGAGGCCATCATTCCAGGAGCCTGTGGGCTGTGTATAGCTGTGCTGGGTGGCATGGTGGGTGTATCACAAGTACCCTGCTCATGACATTTTTGTCAGCAATGGAAGTTGGGTGTGTAGGATGAGGCTAAATGGAGCAGTGTATGGGTGGATATTAGTATATGACCATACATTAGTTCAAGTAAAAAGTGGCTACTGATTCAAAACTAATTTAGACATGGAAATTTGCATGCTGCAATGTAAAACATTAAATAAGAAGCATAGTTTCATCATAAGGGCAGACCAGTCACATTGATTTTGGAGTATTTTCATAGTTTTAAATAATGAGGTAAAGAGAGATGTGAACTCCATGTGACATAAGCCAGGTGTTCCCACCCATCATCCAGTTCCCACTTGGGGGGACTCTGGGCAGCCCAGTCCTGGCAACCATGGCTCTGGCAGGCCTTGCCCTTCTACCCCATTCCCTCTGCCTTGATGAAACTGTTAAATTATACTTCTAAAGCTAGCCCCCAAGGTCTATCCCTTTATTTGGCCACTTCCTCTCCTAAGACTGACTACCAAGGTCCAGCTATCAAAGTATTGAAGTCCAGCAATCAAAAGCCCCCTTTGGCTCACCTAATTAACATGCCCAATTAATATTAAACCTCATCCTAACAATGGGTTTCTCCATTGCCTTTATAAACTGTCATTTTCCTATGGGTCACATCTGTCTCCTCTCTGTCCAGAGAGGGTCCTTTGTCCCCCCTCTAGGACAAATACCCCTTCCCCTTCTCCCTTGTCCTCTGTCTCCTATCTTTGTTTCTTATTCTCTGCCCTCTGTCCCTCTGGGGTAAGTAAATCTTTGTGCTGAGAACTTGGTCTTGGGGGGTCCTGCACTGATATTGATCTTTTTACCTCATATTTTAATATGTAGGTAACTATTATCAGTTTTTTTTTAAAATGAGAAAAGCATGATCAAAAAAGAGCCCAGGAACATGTTCTATTTCCATGCAAGAGTCAAAGTCAAGGTTGTCTTAGCCTAGTCCTGCACTGGACTTCCTCCAAGTTCACACCCAAGAAATCTGAGTCCATTTCCTCCCACAGTGGACTCCAGAAGTGTCGTTTCTGAGAGATACAGTCACATCTCCTTCTTGGTAATTTAGAAATGTTGCCAAGTTGGAACCCTTTAAGAATGCATTTATTACTTAGGTCTAGAGACTAAGAAATCACTACACATGGTATAGAAAAGAAACCATTTGACCATTAACAGCTGGGTCATTCTGGGATTGGAGGTTTACAGATTGCTGTGGCACTCAGAAGGAATATTAGTTACCTGTAATTCAAGTTTTCAGGAGGCTCACAACCATAATAGATAACAGCTCAATAGAATCCAAATTTCCTGGCACATGACAGGCCTCCTCTGGACAGCTCAGATTTCTCTATCTTTGGCCACTTAGATGTTAAAAAATCTGCTTTTTACACATAACATGAAAATTGTATCACAAACTCACATTGTCTCCTTTTCATGTCGTAGTATGACTTCACTATTTCCCCATTCTATAATTATAAGCAACAGTTTAAATGACCTCCAGGAGCTCACACATACATGATACAGTTAGTACTCTCCTATCAAAAGATATTTGGTTGATTTACAAATACAAATAATTGCATTTCTGTGTTGAAATTTATTTCTAAATTCTATATTATTTTGCAAGCATTCTAGAAATTTCCAAAACTATCACTTGAAAGAATATGAGACATTCATTGAGTCCTTAACAGGATTGCTGATTCTGCTTTGTCCAAATGTAAAATGCAGTCTCATGAGCTTTCAGATGAGTCACCAATAGCCCATGTACTTAGGGCTGCCAGTTACAGTGGCAAGGACTGCGATAGCCTTGTGGCCCTGAAGTGCCCACGCCTCCCCATGAACTGTGAACACCTAGAGGCAGGATCTTGGAAGGTGTAGACACAGGGAGTAAGAAAGGTTGGGCAGGGATGCTAGGCAGAATTACACACAAAACTCCAGAAAACCATCAGGAGGTAGGGGGCATTAAAATAGTAATGACAGGCCAGTGAGATGACGCAGCATGATGCCGCCAAGCATATGCAAGTGTGTGTACAACGTGCATCCCCCCGCCCCCACACAATTCATCCATCCTCACTCACTCACTCACTCACTCACTCACTCAATCAATCAATCAATGTGAAAGGTTTGGTAGCAACACAGACACAGCATCTGTCGAGGTGTGACTTTGAAATGTGGGATTCTATGACAGAACTGGAGAGTCTCAGCTGAAGGAGTTGGGTGTCACTGGGGTCTGCAGTCACCCCTCTCTTCTGCCATCCAGATCTAAGCAGGGAGCTAAGCGGGGGGGGGGGGGGGGGGGAGGGGAGTTCTGGAGTGGATAGAACTCTTGCTGAGAAAGAAACGTTGACCCCAGGGCAGGCTTTGTTCAAAGGAGAATGAGCGGGGCCATGCTACTCCCACGTCCTCATCTTTGCCTTCTGTATCTATGGCACTTAGACCCAAACACATTTTAAGAGTCTTGTTCAATGTCCTGCCCACTGCTTTACATGTCCTAACATCTCCACTCATTTTAACTGCACATACGTTTTCTTTCTGTAGTTATTTGAAGTAGAGACTGTCCATGTCTTGGAGGTGAAACCCCTTTGGATCTACATATAGGTTCATGCCTTCCTTTTGTTTTTATGCCTCTGTTAACTCCAAAGTTCTAGAATCTTCCTTCCTAAGGATGTAGGAAACTGCCCCTTTCTTTTCTTTCTTTCCCCTTCCTTTCTGCTACGTAGGTTCTGTATTTCAGCCCAAACAAAACCCCTGCTCTCGCTTCCTTCCTTCTTGCGGGAGGCTCTTCCCAGCTCTTTCCTGTGGCTTCGCCTCTCTGACCAGGTCTGACTCACAGAGGGACCTGACTACACTGTCGCCATCTCTGTCATAAACCCTCACTCCCCTCACTTCTTCTTGACCCATTCTGTGTTTTTAACCTTTTAAAACTGATAACGACAATTCTTTTGTATTAACTCATGTGCTTATCCACACAACTCAGATAACTGTCCAGAAGCATGGCCAAAGGCTGGGATTTGGCTCACTAGGTGCTGGCCTAGCATGTAAGAATCCTTGGTTGGAATCCCCAGTACTGTATAAACTGAGAAAGTGTGGCACAGGTCTGTCACCCCAGCACTCATAAGGTGGAAGCAAAATGATCGACGTTTAGGGCCAGACTTAGGGAACCTACCTCAAAACAACAACAACAACAACAACAACAACAACAAAAACAAGTGTGGTGCACAGAGACAGCTGATCTGAGCTCCTGGGAGCTCACAGACTCTGGACCAACAGTTAGGGAGCCTGTATGGACCGAACTAGGCCCTCTGCATGTGGGTGACAGTTCTGTAGCTTGGTCTGTTTGTGAGGCTCCTAATAGTGAGGTCAGGACCGGTCCCTGGCACTTAGCTGGCTTTTGGGAGCCCGTTCCCCATGCTGGATTACCTTGGCCAGCCCGGATGCAGGGGCTCTGTCCTGCCTCAACTTGATGTGCCATGCTTTGTTGAAGCCCATGGGGGGCCTGCCCCTTTCTGAACAGAGAGGAGTGGGATGGGATGGGGCTGAGAGGAGGGGAGGGAGGGGAAACTGTGATTGGGATGTAAAATAAATGGAAATTTTTAATTAATTAAAAAAAGAAGTGTGGTGGAATAAAATGCAGCCTCTTCATTTTTAAAAATTTTTTTTTTTCACTAAAAAAATGATTTCAAAAGTTGTTTGGGAATCCCTAAATCAGTCTCACAGACAAAAAAGACAGTATGACCTCAGATTTGAAATGCTAGCTTGCCTTCTGCCTCCCTCATACCCTGTACTACCAAAAATAAGATTCTTAAAGGTAGTCTTATTCATTGGTGTGTAGTTGACAGCACAGTTTTTAAATGTAAATGTTTAACAGTGAACAGAATTATAAATGAAATCATACTAATTTTCTTCTTTATTTTGGAATACTATTCTTCCAAACAAGAACATTTAAGTGCAGCATCCATTTCTTTCCTGACAACATTACTTCTGGGATCTATCTCCCTTTCAGGACTCAGAATTCTGTGGAAGCCACTGACACTAGTGAATTTCTTAGCCATGCACAGAATTTGAAACAGATGTGAAGAATAGAATTTTGATCTGATTTTTTTTTTTTTTTTTTGAGCTGAGGATCAAACCCAGGGCCTTGTGCTTGCTAGGCAAGCGCTCTACCACTGAGCTAAATCCCCAACCCTGACTGATCTTTTATAATGTTTTAGGGTTTATTGTAAAACCACTGCTTAAATAAACAGAAAGCTCTGTTTCTGCAGTCAATACATTGGGTAGAATGGGGACAGCTGAGGAAAGAGGCGTGGAGAGGAGAGCTAAGGTAGAAGTCAGGGAAACACAGGGTAGTGAAGGGCTGTGCAGGGGGACAGGGGTGGACTGCTAACTCAGCAGAGGCTGCATGCCACACCAGAGGTCAGGCAACATTTTTATGCCACTCAAAAATGCCTCTCCGTGTGTTTATTTAAAATCTGATTCCCAACTATGCTGATACTATTTATCTTTTCAAATGAAGGTAAAAATATTTTCTGAAAAAAAAAAAAAAGAAAACTTCTCATGGGATTTAAAAACTGGTTATGCATTCCTGAAATTTTCTATGACAGAAACATATTAATGACCTTTGAGATTCAAAAATAAGATGACATGGCCACATGCCCACAAGCCCAGCAAGAGTTCAAGGATAGCCTGGGCTACATAGCAAGTCCCAGGGCAGCATGAGCCACATGAGACTCAGTCCCACAAAAAGAAGGGCAAGCTGGGAGGTAGCCCAGTTAGTCAGACACATGCCTTGCAAGGATGAGGACCTGAGTTCCGTCTCCAAGTGTGGCAAGAGCTTTACATTTTATTTTGCGGAGACAGAGAGGATTGTTGGCCAGACAGATTAGTCTACTACCCGAGTCCCAGTCTTCCAAGGAGAGAAAAAGTAGGTGGTGCTTGAGGAAAGAAGCGGAAGTTGTCCTCTGGCTTCCACATTCATGGGCACAAACATATACACCCCTAACATAGACATGTACACCCACACACATAAGCACACTCCAAATATCCTCACAACAAAACAAGGGCTAAGGCTGTAGCTCAGCTGTAGAACACTTGAGCCAACACACACAAGGCCGTGGGTTCCATACTCAGTTCACAAAATAAATGTCTGAGACAAATGGTTTGTTTCCTTTAAAAAGAAAGGAAGAAGGAACAAAAACATTTATTCAAACCTTTGTTTACATAACTGTTTCTCACAAAGCTGTAGTGACCACACACCTGCTCTAGTGTTCTCAAACTAGTGTGCCTGGAATCTGATGAAGGACCTATTAAACACACCGCTGAGACTTCCTTCTAGAATTTCTCCCTCAGTAGGCCTCACAGAGACCCTAGAGCTTCAGGTACTAATACGCATTCCAGGAATGCTGGGTTCCTAGTCTGAATTCCACAGTTTGAGAACCACTGCCCAAGTAAGGTGGCCCTCAGCCTGGGCAACTTTCTTCCCCAGTGCACACAGAACTATACTGGCAGGAATGTGTGGTGGCATTTAAACCCCCATCATGGAGTCACCCACCAATGTCACTGGTGCTGTTGTTGAGAAGCGTCCATGGGAACACTCTCACAGAGCCACACTGCTTAACAAGAGCTTAAATAATGAGTAAGACAAGGGCCACTCAGTCAGAAGGAAGCCCTCCCCTGCAGTGGGATGATGTCACGGACATTAAGTTAATTGGGTGGTGTCTCCAGCAGATATCTACTGTCATCTTGCTCAGTGTCTCTGTCTTCCCCACATTCACATACCCATTAAGCTTATAAAACACCACACAGACCAGACATGTACTCATCCCAGATGTAAATGAGGGCCTGTGTATGGCAGGGGAGGGATGTGAAGCCACTTGAGATGGGAACACCTTTCCTCATCCTCTCAGGGGCTGGCATCATCGTGTCCAAAGTGGGTAGTGTTCGGGAGACAGGTGCCACAGAATGGTGGAGGTTGGCAAGACACTGCTCTTCCCTTGGACAGTCAGTACTTCTCTTTCTTATCATTTTTAATGACAGAAGATCATTCTTGGCATCTCAGCCAGACTTTAAGTAATACTGGGATAGATTCAAGGATTCCCTTCAACCTGTCTAAATTTTAGACAGATTTAGACTCTAAAGAATCTCTAGGGACTATGGCACAAAGATGCCAGCTCTCAGAGGAAAGGGGGAGCATTTCCTCTCAGGTGTCCCTGTGTAGCTCCCCTCCTCCTTTCACACCATGGTGCTGACATTAGCAAAGGTCCTTGGGTAGAGCTGTCTGCGGTAGGAACCAGAGCCATTCTTGGTGCTCCCTTTGCCCTCAGACCTGCACCATTCAATCTGTCTCCAAGTGTGCATTTGCCCTTTAAAAGTCACTCTTCTACAAAGGAAGAGGAAGAGATGACTGTTCTGCCTCTACAGTGGTTCATCTCAACATTATGTCTTTAGATTATAAAACAGCCTTCAGATGGCCTAAGAAGCTCTCTGCTCTAGTCTCTCTTCATAGGCATCCAGAGTGAGCCTTTTTTTTTAGTTTTTCGAGACAGGGTTTCCCTGTGTAGCTTTGCACCTTTTCCTGGAACTCACTTGGTAGCCCAGGCTGGCCTCAAACTCACAGAAATCTGCCTGGCTCTGCCTCCCGAGTGCTGGGATTAAAGGCGTGCGCCACCACTGCCCAGCCAGAGTGAGCCTTCTAAACACACATCAGATGCTTCAGTCCCACTCTGCATTTACTAATATGTCGAAAGATCTCCTTGTCTCTAAGACCTGGAACTCACAGGGCACCGCTTCCCATTCCCATTCTGCCCCCTCTCCCTTCTTTTCCATTTTTTCTCATCATGGGGCAGCCAGCCTGAACTTTTCTGGGTTTCATGAAAGTGCCACATTTCCCCTAATCCAGTGACTCCCTTCAAACCTACATGATATGCACCTGCAGATTCACCCAACCCAGATAGAAAGATTCTGAAAAGGAGTCACATCTGCACTGAGCATGTGCAGAGTTTCCTGTCTTGTCACCATTAACTAAAAACACACATGACAGCTATTTACATGATAGTAGCCATTACAAACCTGTTACATCTAGAGGATGAGTACAGGCTATATACACACATAAATGTATACATTTAAGGAGCTTGGGCATCCACATATTTTGACATTCACCGTGTGTGTGTGTGTGTGTGTGTGTGTGTGTGTGTGTGTGTGTGTGTCCAGGAACTAATGCCTATGAAGGCTGAGAGACAGCTGCACTGTCCTTTTACACAGGCTCTTTCCCCAGCCAGGAACCCTTGACTACTTGTCCCTGCCTTCTGCCCTACTTCCCACTATTTTAGGCATCAGCTGAAATAGCGCTTCCCTTGGGAAGCCAACATTGACCTCCTAGCTCAGAGCTGGGTGCCCCACCCATGTGTTCTTTTGGCACCTTGTAAAACTCCAAATTGTAATTATCTTCTGTTGTAATCGTCTAGGTCCCCCAGAAGCTTGCAAAATGCTAAGAAGGCATCGTCCCTATATCTGTTTATTCAATCAGAGCTTCTGTGCCGGACACTGTACCTGGCACCCAGTAAATACTGACTGTACTTCTTGGTGGGGAAAGTTCATAAACTACATTGTCCTGGGAAAGAATTTAGTGAAGTTGGAGGGGAGATAAATTTTGAAGTTCCAAAATATTTCTGGAGGTCTCTGAAGTCAGCTCATACTTCTTGTATTTCCCACAAATACACTCACATTTGTGGGGTGAAATCATCATGAAGCAAAACTTTCCTTTTGACATTAAGAATAGACTTCCTTCTGTGGCCTTCCATACCTTTCACATTCGTTTTCTCTGTTGGACATTGTTCTCTAGCAAAGATTCATGGTGATCCAGAGTGGCTGGCCCTTGGGAATCAAGTGAGCACTGACATCAGTAGGGTCAGGCTGCATCATGCAAGGTCCAGAAAGTATGGGCAGAGACAAAGATTTTGTTGTTAGCCCAGTGGAAAGTCTTTAAAGGTATAAATTGAGGTGGTGATGTCATTGTTCTGGCTGCTTTGAGGAAGATGCATGGGAGGCTGGGCCAAGAATGGGAAGAGAGAAACTGGTTCTAGACCACTGGAATATCTGAGTGGGGAGAGGATGGTAGACCACAGAGGGTAGAAATGGAGGCCTAGCAGTAAGATGATATGTTTGGGAAGTAGAATATGTTAACTGCATACAGTTAGCAGTAAGATATGTTTGGGAAGTAGAATATGCAGTTAGCAGTAAGGTATGTTTGGGAAGTAGAATATGCAGTTAACAGTAAGGTATGTTTGGGAAGTAGAATATGTAGTTACTGTGAGTTTGGATGGGGGTGTTGTTAAGAAAAGAGGAAGGGGTCTGATGTACAGGGTTGGGAGTAACAATACTTCTATTGGCTGAGGTGGGAAGACAAGTCCTACTCATGTCCTGGACTCAGCAAGGTCTCACCCCATTAGGAAGGATACCGTGAACTGCAGCTTCCAACCTTCTGTCTTTCCTCTCAGCAATTTGAGAAATCCTTGCCTATTATTAACCCTTTCTGGGGCCTGTGCTGATTCTCTGAAGGCGAGAAGTCCCCCTTCTCATGAAGAAATGCCCAGGACAGAGCCTTAGGTAGACCTGATGCTTGGAGAGAGAATTAACTGCTGATCACCGGCAGCTCATAGCCAGGAAGCTAAGAATACCTTGCTGCCCACTAACTGCTCCATCCTCCAGCTCTTATCCCACTTGGACCTTCTCAGAATCCATTACCCAAAGCCTTTCTCCAGCATTTCATAGAGGGGTGTTTAGCTTCTAGTGAATACTCTGTCATTATTGAGCATTATCCCTTTCACTTGACACACAATTGCTTTTCTTTCTCATTGCTAAGAGAAAAATCCAACTACATTTCCTCATCTGTTCAGAAGGAATTGAGGGTAGGTTTCTTCTCACTGGAAACACTGAATTATTTTAAATATACTTCATTTTCTGTAGCGTCATTCACACTGGAGTGAGAATGCTTTTTTTTAAAAGCCTTTAAGACATCATAATATCACCTTTCAATTAATTTTAAAAGTTCTTTTTTTAAAGCTCCAATCTGGTGCATATTTGGGGCTTGATGTGTATTATAAGTGCCCACACAAAGCTAGAACCCTGTCTGCAATGTTCTCAACAGGAAAAAGGGAGCAGGATCGTGAAGAATGTCTGCAAGAAGCAGGAACTAGGCCTTTTCTTTCCTTATTTTTCTTTTCCTGTTCTTTTTTCAGCTTACAACCTTAAAAAATCACTCAGAAAAGTTGATTTTTAAAGCACATAGACTGTTCTAGCACTGAGCTGAGCATTATGTTCCTTTTGCTATGAATTCTCCTGATGGTAGATCTTCCCTTTCCTTGTCACTGCTGATGAGTAAAGGGAGATTTAGCAGGATGCAAGGCTATGTCCCTGAGCCCTAGAAATAGCCCCCTGCAATCCAGCCCAGGTTTCAGTGAAGCGCCAGGTGTGTCCTTTGCACAGAAGTTACATGTGTGATGGTCAAGAGGAACATATGGGGGAAAACCCAGCTCCACTGAAGCTCTGGCCAAACTACAGGAGCATCCTGCCAAGGCCCTGATGTCCCAGCATCCACACACTTGTTCTCCACATGGACGTCACAGGGTTCCCCAAGTCCCTGTTCCTACATAACAGGTTTGCATCTGTAAGAAATGCATTTTCCAGAAAGTAGGCTATTATTGTCTTTTTAAAATCAGGGGTCTGCTTTCCTACCCCTCCCTGCCAAACAAGGAAACTAGCCTTGGAAATTGCAGTTCCTGTGGACCACACCTGATGACAGCTGCAGTCCCTCCCACGGCCTGTTTGTCAGGGGAAACACCTTCAATCCACGAACCTTTCACTGAAACACAGACTCTCACTAAAACCCAACCTCTATTCCAATTTTTTCCCGTAGATCTTGCAACCACTGAACACCCCTGAAAGTACGTTACCAGGAATGATTACAGTTTTCTATATTTAACCAAATTCAACATCTTATTTCAGAATAGGAAAATACCTTATTTTCTTTTTACACTTCTCCAAAGAATTTTAAAGATTAGAAAACACATCATTATAATCTGTATTCATTTATTATAATTCCTCCCTTTGCTTCCTAATAAAAAGATTTGATGTCCTAGAGTTTTCTTCCTTCCTTCCTTCCTTCCTTCCTTCCTTCCTTCCTTCCTTCCTTCCTTCCTTCCTTCCTTTATTTATTTGCCTCTTTAACTTCAAGATGCAAAGGAATCGGCTGACAGTACATTTGTGGAATCCTGCCCTTGCTGAGGGCATGCCAGAATTTCGAGAGGCTGGCCACTGGGTGTCCATGCCCTTCAGATGTACACACTTTGCTTGACCCACTCACTAACTGTAACAGAACTGAGAGCATTACAGGTCAAGGTGGATGCTTACCTTGCTGTCCTCTGGGCTCTGAAGAGTTGCAGACATCTCCACACACGGTCCAACCTCCGAGTTACACAGAATGGAGGCTTGCAGGCCAGTGAGCTGCTGGGAGGCCAGAGTCACGTCCTGCACTTGTGTCGCCGAGCTATCCCAGTTACACACTCTTGCAGTGCATCTCTGATGCCCGGGCTCACCAACACTGGGCTGGTGTCATGACCGTGAGGACTGTGCATGAGATGCTCCTCCCAGACAGCAAGCTCACAACCCCATGCTGCTCTCCAGGAGGGCCAGGGGTTCCTTGTCAGCCTCCTGGCCTGCTGCCGAAGGCCAGTATTGCAGCAGGCAGCCAGCAAAGCGTGTGGTAACCCAACCCCTTGTTGAAACGAGACTCCCAGCATCAGGAGGCTCCTGGGCAGCGAACACCTGACGCGCTACCTTATCCACAGCCACAGCACCATTAGAACGCTCACTATCCTCCTGGCCCAGCATGGTAATAATCATAATTGCTGAGTGAAATGGCTCTCTCCACTAATTATGCTACTTGTAACCGGCCACGAGGGACATAATAATTTGGCTTGAAACAAGTCTTTAGGTTCCTCATGTCTGGGAAGAGTCCTTGGGTTAAAAGTCAGAAAGATATAAGGCTGATAACTGTCAATGTAAATGTCAGGTGTTTGGCTTTTTAACTATTATTTTTTCAGAGAGAAAGCCATGCTTTGAAAGTGGCCCCTTCTCCCTGTAGGGGAGCCTGGCAATGGCTTTAGTTTACTTTACTTCTGTCTTCAGCTAACATGTTTCTGCTGGTGTGCCAGATCTGGAAGCCGTCTGCATGCCAAGGCAGTGCCTCTCAAGGGAGTGTCCTATCATCCTGAAATGTGGTCTTCCAGTAGAGACTGCCACAGCTGCAGCTGAGCCGTGGACATGGCTGCTAGTGAGTGACCTAAGCAGGAGCCGGTGAGACAGGCTGAGCAGAGGCAGCAGCCAGGATCTCAAAGGCACAGTGCCAGTGACACAGCACATGTGATCTTTCAAAGGTGCTAGTGTACTTCACTCTCTCTCCTCTTTCCCATCTCTTCCTCCTTCTTTCTCTTTCCTTGTTTCAGGCAGACATTGTGACCTTTTCCCTCTTCTTCTTCCTTCCTTCCCATTGTCCTCCTCTTCCTTTCTCCTCCTAATTTCCTCCTCCTCCATTTTCCTGACTCTTGTTCTCCATCCCAATTCACATCCTATACATACTCCACTCTGTATTTTACTGTCAACCTTTCTGAAATGCTTAGTTTCCAATCACTCAACTTTGTTAATTTTCCTCCTCTTCCTCTTTCCCAACCCCCTTTTCATTTTTGGAAGACAGCAGCGCAGATGTTCAGGCCAGATCTTTCTAGAAAGTGTTTCTCACATCTCTTTGCGACCTTAGCATCAGTTGCTTCCTACTAGGTCAAGGTAGTACTTTCTCTTCCACCTAATCCATGTGACCGCAGCTACAACTTGACAGCTAGCCTGGCTCTGCATCCATTCACATGCACCCTAACATCTTGCGCCAGAAGGCACAGTGACACCTCTAAAACATGCTTTGCTGAGTCACCAGTCAGAACTCTTGCTCCCTGCTCACTTCTTTTCTTGAAAGGTTGAACACACCTCTCCAACCCTCATCCTTACTGGCACGGGCAAAGCTGTTGCTTCCCTGCTCCAGTTGCAAACATATCTTTCTATCCATCTCCCCAAATAGGCTAAGAGTTCCTGGGGCAAAGGTGTTGCTGACTCACCCACCCAACAGTTGCACAATAAATGGGTGCCAGATGAACTTTGCTCCTTTGAGCCTTACAATTATGAAGAGGCAGCATGGAGTGGTCCAATAAGCCCAAGTACATGGAATTTCTGTGGCTTGAGCAAGTTGTCTAAGTTCCTGGTCTTGGTTTCTCTATAGAGCAGAAATAATATTGCCTATCTCTAGGGGTTTCATGAGGGACTTAATGAGTTGCTTTGTGTAATGCAGTGGCATCATCACACACAACAACAATGCTACTGGAAAACAGAGACTCCTGCTGCATGAGTGTTGAAAAAATGGGAGTGATTCTTGTATCTCATGGCTGCCTCTGTTGTCCCTGAGGGAGAAGGTTCTAGGCACTATTTGGAATGGCTTGATTTAAATGAGTATATCCTTATTAGAATGTGTGTGACTTAATCCTCTAGTTGGAAAGAGAGATGCTAATGCCACATATGAAACTAAATTCCATAGGAGAGCCAAGCATGGGGTCAGTCACATTAAGGGATATTGTACACACTGGGTTGGTGAGACTGGAAAGCATACAGTTTGAAAAATAACCTAGCTAAGAGATTGCAATTCTTACATTACCATAGATAGGAAAGTACACATTGGTTACTGTTTAATAGGCAATGTGTTCGCCTTCCAGAAAGGAAGTTTGAAAGAAACCTAACACCATACAATTTAACCTCAAAGAAGTTAAAATTCAGTGGTTAGCAGCAGTAAGGGGCATTCTAGATTCCTTTTGCCTGTTGATCAACCCTGAGGAGATTCTCTAGGGTGAGCAGCCCTCCATGACCAAGCCTGCAGTGTGGACATCTCTGCAGTGTTTGGGCATGCTCTCCTGTAGGGCCCAGACTCCAGCTGCCTTAGCCAACCTCTGGAAAAGCCCTATGGAGATTCAGTTGGCAAGGCAGCTGACTCCGCTGATAGCCTTCCTCTCCCCTGTAAAGCCAGTAGTTAGAAATGCTCCAGAAAGGCCTCCCTGCTGGATCACACGGTAGATCTATTTCTAGCTTTTTGGGGAACCTGCATACTGATTTCCCTTATGGCTGCACCAGTTTCCCATTGACAGTGAATACATGGTTCCCCTTCCCCACATACACAGTGGCATTTTCTTTGTGTGTGTGTGTGTGGGGGGTGTCATTTGCTTTCTTGATCTTATCTATTCTGACTGGGGTAAGATAAAATTTCAAAGTAGTTTCAATTTGTACTTCCTTGACAGCTAAGGACATTGAACATTTAGAAAATATTTCTCAGCCCTTTGTATTTTTTCTTTCAATAACTCTCTGTTTAGTTGCAGACTCTATTTTTAAATTGGGGTGTTTTTCTTGGTGCTTAGTTTCTTGGGTTTTTCACATATTCTAGACATTAACCCTCTGACATATGTGTCACTGGTAAAGGTCTCCCCACCCCATCCTGTAGACTACTTCTTCATTTGAATGATGGTATCCTTAAAAGAATCTATTTAATTTCATGAAGTCCCATTTGTCAATTGTTGATCTTAATAAAGTGATCAACAGTCTTAGCCAGTTGTGAACTCTGCAAGCTATAATAATGACTGACCTGGCAAGATATGCCCACTAATGCAACATTTGCACAAATGTTATGGGAATAATCAACCGTTTTCCTGATTGTATTTAAAATCTGAGCCACAAGACAGAACTCATGCCTGACACCATAAACTGGGCCAAACTCCCACAGCTGGCTAGAGGGAGAGACCTAATACTATTATTCTGGTAAACCAACATCGCAATAAATTGCCACATAAGTTCTTATCTTCACGCCTATAGATCAGTGCATCACTTAGTCCTCATCAGAAAATCTTTTCGCAGTAGGATATCAAGTAGTACAGAAACCTGTAACTGATTAACACACAAAGAATAAGAGACTTGAGCACTCAGCTCTAAGCAGGACGTTTGTACCACACCTTCTATCTCCAAGTTTCAGGGATTGTTGCAGAAGACAGTGCTCAGAGAGACTGTGGAAGCCAGAGGCAGTGGATGTCCGCAATAAAACCGTATTTGCTGGACGTCACAGCTCTGGTTTGTACACGTGACCTGACAAGGTTATGACTGTATGCACAAGATCAAGTCAGACAAAATCTCAGCATGGGCAGGGAAGGGGCTTATGAAGTCCCCCACCAAGTGAGAAGCTATCGGCAATTGATGACTTCTGAGGGATGAAGAGTCAGATATCTTCAGGGATCGAGCCAGAGAGGCTCTCCATGTTCTACCAGATTGTTCTGTACCCATACAATACAGGTGGAACTAAATGTACTTAGTGGGTTAAAAGAATACAAGAAGCTGGGAGAGGGAAGTGGCGGTGGAGATAGAGGAAGAACTGAGGGAAGGGAGTGGAGAATAGCTTTGATCAAAGAATGTTATATCCATCCATAAAATTATCCGACAGTAAAAAGACTAAAAATGAGGAAGATCTTTCACCCACAATAGGGGCTTTTGCAACTGGCCTCAAAGGCTTCCAACCAATGTATCTCTAAGCACTTGCTACCCTGATGACACTGCTGTAGCAGTTTCCTGTCTCTCTCACAGAGCTACAAGCCAAGCTCCTCAGCACTTCAGAGCACTTCACACATCTAGGACTCAGAGGTGCTCATTCAGCGTTCAGTGGACAATCTCTGTAGGCGCAGATTCCTGCATCTGTATGTACCCTGGCTGTGAGGCCCCGGTGGGAGAAACACCAGTGCTTCCCTCCACATATTATCAGGACCATAAGCTGGAGGTGATGAGTATGAGGCATGTCCACCTTTGATAGGACTACAAGGACTGGCACTAGACATCATGTGTCTCAGGGAGGAGACATAGAGTGTACCTCGAAAGGCTCAGTCACTATTGCATGTGGAGTAGTTGCTCAAGCTAACAGTTTAAAAGATGCTTTGTGAACCAGAGGTGTGACTGACATAGTTTAGGTGAAAATGTCAGGAAAATGCACTTTAAAGTCACACTGGGCTACCACTGTCATCCATCATAAGGATGAATTAAGAAAGGTGCTACCCAGTGCTGGAGAGGAGGGCAGGCCACGCAGAACTCTCACACACTATTGGTAGAAGTGGAACTTTGAAAAAACTCTTTATTTGGAAAGGAAACTGTCAATTAGGTGAAAAGGAAGCTTACAGAATGGGAGAAAGTTTTTAGCAGTTATGCATCTGGCAGAAGATTAATATCTAGAATGTACAAAGAACTCACAAAACAAAACACCAAGAAAATCAACAACCCAATCAAAAAACGGGCTTTGGAGATGAATAGAGAATTCTCTAAACAAGAACTACTGATGGCTAATAAACACTTTAAAAAGAATTTAATATCATTAGCCATGATATAAATGTAAATTACGACTACTTTGAGATCCCATCTAACTCCAGTTAGAATGGCTATTATCAAAACATAAAATGACAGCTGAGACAGGTGAGGTTGTTGGGGAAAATGTCTTTATTCATTGTTGGTGGGAATACAGACTGGTATAGCCATTCTGGAAATCAGTGTAGAGGTTCCTCAAAGGTTAGAAAATAGATGTAGCTTATGATCCAGCTATATAGTTCCCCCTGGACACAGACCCAAAGGACTATATATCCTACTATGGAGATGCTTTCTTATTCATTGCCAATTGATTCACAACAGCTAGGAAATGAAATCAGCCTAGATGTCCATCGAACAGATGAACAATAATGAAAATGTAGTAAATCTACAAAGTACAATTTAAGATATGAAAAAAGTGAAAAGTTGAAACTTTCAGATCAATGCAGAGAATTGGAAAAAATTATGCCGAGTGAAGCAACTGAGATCCAGAAAAACAAATCCTAAATGTTCTTTCTCATATGTGAATCCTATCTTTGAAAGTTTAGCATTTGAGTTTTTAACTTGGGAGTTCCTATGGAGAACAAGAGGCTACTAAGGGTCACAGGTGAGAGGAGGCGCCATAGGGAGGGGTGATAGTAGAACACAGGTGACAGTAGAGAGTTAAAATACCGAGCATGAAAAGTTCAAATAGGGATGGGCCTGGGAATAGGCGAGATGAGGGGGTAGGGAGAGAGGATTACCTCAAAAGAAGGATGTGTGAAAAGCACATATGGAAACATACTACTCTTTAAGCTAATTAAAATATATATGTCAACAAAAATTGAGTTAGAGGGAGATCTCCTGCATGGCCACAGAAGCCAATGTTTATTAAACAAAAGCCCCAGCACCAGGTGTGAGGCACCTCCACTGTTGGCCAGAGAGGCCCCACAAGCCCTCAAAACAATACAACACAGGTTCTTGCCATTCCTCTTGGTTGTCCACAAGAACCATATGGTAAGACTCAGTTACTGAAGATACCACATACATTGGTTGCAAGATATAGAGAAATCAATCTGGAACTGAGCCCAAGACTCCTCCCTGCTGGCTGGCTTCCATAGTGCTGGAATGTGCTGTGCAGGCTAGTGAGGAGAAAAAGGCATCAGTGACCCAGCTATAAACTAAGAACTTGCTAGGTAAGATGTGTGCACTGGTGTACAGTAGCATGGGAGATATGGGGGTAACCAACTACTGTTGGGTTGCATTTAAGAGCTGCTCCATAGCAAAGAATACATTTCTAGTACTGTAAGCATTGTCAAAGAACCATTTCTGGGGAGACCATAGAGCCTAGGAAGGAAGGAACCTACTACCATTGTTTCACTAATTGACATAACATCAAATTGCCTTCTAAATATCTGTATTTGTGCCCAGTGACAAATGCTATATGCAGCCTCAATCAGAGGCAATGAATGGCAGCAAATGCAGAAACTCATGGCTACTTATGATGCTGAAAATAAGTGACAGTTGAGTACCTTGCCCTAAATAGAACATTTGTACTACCCCCTCTAAGGCTCAGAGCACTCTGCAGAAGTAGACAGAATTAAGGAGTAAGAAGAAAGGGAAGAAAAGAGGATGCAAAACTGCTATCATTCAGGGCATGATACAGCCATAGAAAACAAGATCTCACAGCAGCAGAGGTTGCCTGAACTGAGTCTGCAGAAGGCTAACCCTACCAGCAGTCAATCATAGACTGGGGAGGGACTCGTGTGGTCCTACCCCTCCCTGATGAATTACTGGCTACTGGTCACTCTAGGAGAGGAACAGTTGTTGCTCCTTGGTTATATGGACAATGGTGAGCCCACCATCTCCATTGGAAAGTTCCAAAGCTGTGGCCAGAGATGGCCTTGGATAAAACCAGGAAGTCACAGAAGAAAACAAAGAGTAGGAAAGGGAAGAGGATGGAGATCGGCAACAGATAAAAGAAGGTGATGGGGTTAGGGCAATCAGAATGGGTAATATACATGTATGAAATTGCCAAAGAACAATGTTAATCAATAAAAAGTTGTGCATACAGTTAAACATGTACCTACCTATGACACAGCAAACCTACTTCTAGGTATATTAGTCAAGTGACACACATGACCCCTCACAGCTCCAAACTGTAGTATCACAATTTTCTGTTACACAGCAAGACCATGAGTAAACAAAATTGCTGTATATTCATGTAACCAAGACTACCCATCAATAAAAAAGGATGAAATACTCATATTCCAATGACATTATACTGAGCAATGAACATCAAGTATGAAAGAGTATATTTTATCCAATATCAAAGTTCAGGAACAGTTCAAATGAGGGAAACTGACTTAGTCAGTGTTGATGAGAATTAATTTAGTGGGATCATGTCTCAAAGTAAAAAAGCAAGAAGAGGGTTGGGGTTAGGGTTAGAGGATAGACCAGGCCCTGGATTCAATCCATAGCACTATAAAACACAAAGCAAAACACAGCTCACCCAGAATCTAGGGGGGCAGAAAGTACAAAACCCCCATTAGTCATGTAACCCTGAGATAACAGATTACATACAACATCTGACACAAGAAAAGTAGCTGTTGTTGAATGCCACAGATGCCCTGGCATGGCTGTTGAGAAGGGTTTTATACAGAGTAAACTGTTGTGTTCAAACAGCTGAGAGCAAGGACACCTCCACCCAGGCAGTCATATCTACATCCCAACTCCTCTTCCAGTGGTGGTTTGGCTGAGTTCTCTAACATAGGGCCCTCTCTTTGTCACATGCCTTAGGTGACAGTCTTTGAAAGCTGTCACAAAGCATCGATCTTGAAGACAAGCACGCCAGAAGAGGGACAGTAAAATGTTTCTGGAAGCATTCCAGAAAGTAGGATGGCAGTCACTAGGTGAGGACAAGAAAGGCCACAGAAGATCAGAAAACACAAATCCTGAAGCTTGACTGTCTGCCACACCTGTCCACCCCAGAGGGAAGAGGCCCAGAAAGAAGAACCCTCTCTCTTCCAAGCAGGGCTGTGACTGTGAACCAGGCTCCATTCTCCTACACCACACAAAGACTGGAGAACCCCCTTCCTTCTTCGGTGTTTCTCAACAGATGCTGCAGAACTGGAGGGACCAATCCTTGGGTCTAGGACTGTACATGACATAGAACATCCCACAGGCCACTAGCACACCTCTTTGTGACACTAATGCAATGCCTGGAACCACTGCCAAGGTGAGAACTGCCACCATATCACAGCAGCTACCTTTTATAATGATATTTTGCATACTGAGTTATATAAAATGCATGCATGCGTGTGTGTGTGTGTGTGTGTGTGTGTGTGTGTGTGTGTGTGTGTGTGTGTGAGAGAGAGAGAGAGAGAGAGAGAGAGAGAGAGAGAGAGAGAGAGAGAGTACTGTATGCCTGTGTGGGATATGCACCTATGTGTGCATGCAGAGGCCTGAGGAGGATTTCTGTGTGTCATTCTCTATCGTCCACATCCCCTGGAGACAGCACCTCTCTGGACTGAACCTGGAGCTAGCTCGGCAGTCAGCAAGCCCCAGCACTTCTCCTGTTTCTGCCCCTAACAGTTCTGGGGTTGCAGGCCTGCATGGCCACACCTAGACTTTCACATGGATCTGGACTCGGCTCCTTCCACTTGTGCAGCAAAGCTCTTACCCAGGGTCATCTTTGTGGCCTCAGAACTACAGTGCCAACGTCAACTTCACTCCATCTTTTTCTTTTTTAATGCAGTTACAGAAAATTCAATATTACATATGTGACAAATTTGTGGCATTACATATTTAGCAGACAATACTGGATTACAGCATATGGTTAAGAAAAATCAATCTCAGAAGTCCATAGAAATACAATTCACAACATGCATGAAGCATGGTTATTACAGCAGGAAGGCAGAGAGGAATGTGAAAAACGTTATTGACTAACTGACTTTGGGAGACACAGTGATGTAGGAACCCATCTCACTGTACATCCTTAATCACTTAGTCAGGAGAGTGAGCCAGAGACAGATGCTTAATGCTCAGTCTAAGGTAGAAAACAGTAGTGTTTTTAAAGCCCCTGAGAAAAGTAGTACAGAGTTGAACAGCTTTATCTTTTCTTTTCTGATTCTAATGTACATCTACTGAACAAGGAAGTGTGTGTTTGTTGGGCTTGTTTGGGTCAGGTTCTGCTTCCAAGCCTGTTGAAAGTCTAGGCTCCTCCCGCACCTCTGGCCATCACCTCTTGACATTAGCTCTCCAGCTCTGGGACATGGCAATCTTCCTTCAGCTCTTTATTTTGAGCTGAGAGCTAGTGGCTGTAGGGGACAGTTGCCTGGGAACCTAGAAATATGACTGTGGACATTTTTTCTCTTCTATCATTATTATCAAAGTTCTGACTCAGAACATTCCAGTGAAGTCATTCTTGTCAGAGGAGCTGCTGTCTCCTGCGGCTGAACGGCATGTGAGCTTAGCCTGAAGCTCATTTTATTACACGGCCCTATGCCTAATCTTCCTGAGAAAAGATCAAAGCCTTTAGCAACATCTCTCACTCCTCTCCTTCTGTCCTCTGCAACAGAAACTGCGAGTGTATTAAACAGTGAGTTTCAGGCTGGGACAGCAGCCATGAGTGAAGTGCCCTAGAACTGCATTCTCCTTCCCTGTTACCTATACGTGCCACAGTTTACTCTCCCTGAGGTTTTAACAGCAGGCTCACTGGCGTCCAGGTTTCCATAAAATGACATCATCAGAGCAGCTTTAGGTGGCCCACAGACAGTGTTACCATGACAGTTTCCTCTGTGGCTCCAGCCAACTTCAGCTCCTAATCATACATTCCAGATGTTTTCTCTCTCTACTGAGGACTGGCATCTCTATCCCTTAAAATGCCAGCCCCTCCACACTCCAAGCCAGACAGGAGCCATACACATGGTAGGCTCTTCTCTGAAGATTTACAGCAGCACCAGCACCAGCACCAGCTAGATGGGGCAGGGGCATGGAGTGCTGACTCAGGCTGCCCTAACGTGACAGTACATAAAAAATCCCAGGGGATCTTGTAAGAGTATAGGTCTAAGTCACCAGAAGGTAAGGGCTGGGGCAGTCTACAGCTCTCTCAAGTCAGGCTACTCAGCACACTTGAGTAGAAATGGAGAGCATCTCAGAGCCCCCAGATCTAGTGTCCAAAAGTACTAATAGCCACTGTGTGCAGGAGCAGATTCCTCCGAGGATGAAGCCTTGGAAATGCATCTAAACAGGAAGGTTCTGAAATGAAGCCTTGGAGTCAATACCCAACTAGTTTACCACGTTGTCGTCTTGCAGCTTACCATCTCCCACTTCTCTCAAATGCACATAGCTGCGTTCTTCCCAGTGTCTGAACAAACACGGCCCTGCTACACCTCAGCCGGGCCTCGGGTAGCACTGGGTAGAAAAGGATCTTAAGTTGATTCTGTGACTTAGTTTGCAAAGCAGTTATTTTGAATGGACAGATTTTGCTCAATAAATATTTTCCATTCCATTTATTTGCTCTGTAACTATTCATGCCACTGTGTAAGGTTTGCTAAAAGTAGGATGCATCACTGTCAGTCCATGGCTGCTAAGTAGATAACCATATTCATGGCAAAACCAAAAAGCTTACAGGTCATTCCATTCCCCGAAAGTTTTCAATTGCAAGTTGGTTTATCTGCTGCTATGTGTTTGATGTGAGTGTTCAACTCCTTGTAAATGTGTCATGTAGTTTAATCAGCACTGATTAGAAGTCAAAATGACACTTTCTGTATTAGGTGGGTATTGCTGTGTGCATACTGTACACCAAACGCCATGGCAGTCCTTGTCTGTGGGCAATGAGAGGTGAGAAGATGAAGGGAAAGACGTATCTACAACAGAATCAAACCACACTGGAAATGCTATTGGTGAAATTATTAAGACAACTCCACGTAGTTAAAAGGGAGGTTTATTTTGTGGGGTAACTTACGAGTAAAGGGATAGGTTGCGGGGTCTGGCAAAGGTATGGCGCAGTCCGGTAGTGTTCTCTGGAGAACTCTGCTCAGTCTACTTCCAGTGTCCAGAGTCCCGGAACCAAGAGAGGCCTCTACTCTTAATCCTGGGTCTTCAGCATCCTCCCTCAGCCCCGCCTTGTGGGTGTGACCATTACCGAAGCCTTAATGGGGGTTGGAACTTCCAGGCCAAGGCTGGGATGGCTACCCACTACAAAATGCCTACAACATATGGTGAAGAGCTGCCAACACAGACCTCAGCCTGCTTACTGCTGACAAGGCATCTGCCAAATTAAATGCTTCCCTCAAGGGACAGAGGTGACCGGTTCTCCCTCGGTGAACAGTTAACCATTCTACCAGACCAGGAAACTGTCTAACTGTTGGTTTAGACTATCTACATATTGCCATCCTTGCTGGCTATCCATCCTAGGGTAATTTTGACTTTGAGGTGATTGTACAGTGTCAAGGCCTAAAGTAGAAGTGACAAATTTTGAGACATGTGTTATAAGCCATAACACAGCAACAGTTGGCATGAAGCCACATGTTGCATACAATAATAACAGCAACAGGCAGACCCTGAAACTGCTGCTGTCAGCAGTTCTGACCAATTACACCCCTCACCCTTTCTCTCTCCACCTGTGCAAGAAGTAGTCCTGCTTGATACGATGCCATCCTCCATCTCAAAGGCTTCCAGTGTCCAAGGCCACTAGCATCTCTTTGTCTTTCATTTAGATTTGCCGAAAACACAACTAGCAACCGCTAAGTAGGGTTGTTATTTATCTGCTTAGGGTGTATCGTGGCACACATATATTAAATGTTTCTTCAGGGAGGTATAACTGACAGTACTTCCTACTGGCAGAGAACAGAGAATAGCTTATTTATTTGACAACAGGTTTTCCCAGAGGGAGCTGCTGATGGCTGGTTGGTCTATCTGCTGGTAGCAGGAAGTTTACTGCAAAGCAGACATTGCTGACTTTGGGACGGACTCCTTACATTTCTAGATAAAACTAGAATCACTAGTGTGGTCTGTGAGATGGTCGGCACTGTGCATGTTGTGGAAGAGGTCCCCACAGCATCATGGACCACACTAAAGTGCATGTCCAACATAGACTAGCGAACTAGACACTTCATGAAAGACATGAACATGCTTTTCCTAAACTATTTTCTGTTCTGCCCAGGTAAATGTTACAGCATTCCCCTCATTCTCCCACTGCTAAGGAACAAATTTAGATTCTGCCTCAAGTTCAACCAAAGACTTGCTCCTGGCCAATATTAAAGGCAGGAGCTTTAAACTCTCATGATAGGAAAATCAAGAAGTCTAGATATGTCCCAGCCAGACACTCTTGTATGAACGTGATATATGATCTCTAGACAATAAAGTATTTTAAGGACAGTATTTAAAGAGAATATTTTACAGAAACATTTATAAAAAAACAACACAATGTTAACAATTTAATGCCTCTCTAAATGAGGGAATATCTAACTGTCAAAACAATGGGAGAAACCACAAAACAACATGCTTCCAGGTGCTCAGGACTTATCTGTAAAGAAATTGATGCGGGTTTTGTGTGCCACTGACAAGAGACCCTCATCTTAGTGTAGAGAGTCTGAAAGCAAATCTGGCATGGTGGCACATGGAAGCACGTTCGTCCTTCTATAAGTGGCTTTTGGTAATGGTGTTTTAGCACACGAAGCAGAAAAGTAACAAATGATAAAGTCAAATGATATGCTCAGGTCAGCCTTAATGATGGGACATAACTGGATCAAAGCTTTTAAGAGGCAAGGGAAGAGCCTGGCAGGTATCTCAAGGTACCTGATTCTGTTAGAGAGAACAGTCAGCCAATTCTAGATCAAAGGAAAATAAGAAACGAGAAAAAATATAATGAATAAGACTGGAAAGTATATTATCCTTAGACAAGAAAAAAAGAGTTCTTCAAAAATCCATCTTTTGGGGATTTAGCTCAGTGGTAGAGCTCTTGCCTAGCAAGCGCAAGGACCATGGTTCGATCCTTAGCTCAAAACAAAAAATCCATCTTTTAAGGAATCAGTGTTTGATTCGACGAAGACAGGTACTTCTTGGCCAGTGAGAAGTATGATGTGTCTAGTCTTATGAGTGATGGGGAATGTGCCCAGGAAAGTCTCCACTTGGCAATCTTTCTCTCCCGTCCTGTGGCTTATCGATCCTTGTGCTCACCAATTCTGTTTTCTGACTAGTCTCTGAGTTCCTTGCATCCCTTCCACTCACACTGGAACTGCCTGAATTCAGCCTTCACTAATTTACATAGAAGCTAAAGAATAGCTACCTATCTGGCCTACTGTGGCCAATCTCATCTCTGACCTATGTGTGACATATCTTAGCCATAAGACTCTTGCTGAAATAGAAAACTGGATCAAACCACTGCTGTGTCTAATTTTTCTTTCTTTCTTTCTTTTTTAAATACGCATTTATTTATTTTGCATGAATGTATGTGTGCCTGAGTGCATGTCTGTGCACCATGTGCGGAGAGTACCTACAGAAGCCAGGAGAACTGGAGTTGCAGACACTTGTGAGCTACTACGTGGGTGCTGGGAATTAAACTTTGATCCTCTGGAATGTGAGTCAGTGTTCTTAAACTATCTGTCTAGTCCCATCTGCCTAATTTTAAATGGTCCTCCCTGCCATCAGGTCCAATGTGAGAGTCCTAAACAGACTTCCACAGTCTCAGTGCTGGTGATCCATTCCCACCCACCCAGCCATCCTCAAATCTGCATCTTGTCTGTCACAGTTGCTTTATAAATCCCACCTTACACTCCTGTGTCTTCCACGTGTGCCATTTCCTTTGTCTGCCTGCCACTGCCCTCCCCACTCCCCACATGGCATCTCCTCACCTTTCCAGACTCAGTCCTATCATCCTTCAGGAACCTTGCCCCCTTTCCTGCCTCGGTTCCAGCCTCTGTCTGAGGGTACTGCCCATCTCTGGGCACGTTGCGCACATTTCTACTGAGGCAGCACTATGATGTGGTGCAAACAGTGATCTGTCTCTTTGGTCAACATTTGCAGGCCTCTAGTGGGCACCAGTGACACTACCAGTTCAGCTCCTTTCCTAACTCCTTCCCATGAGAGAGAACATCATCATTCTTCTACGGTGGACACTTGGGCTAGTTCCAGTGCTGAGCCAAATACTTAGTTACCAAGTGAACATTGGTCTAATGAATGACAGCATGAAACCAGCCTGAACAATTCCCTCAGGTTGCTGTCCAAGAGGATCACTGTCTTTGGCTGTCACTGCTCTCTTTGGATCACCAATGTCTACATCCCAGGGGAACCTGTTAGGATGTACGTTCTTAGCTGGTCTCACCACCTGTGGAATCCCAATCCACATGTGGAACCCAGGACACTGTGTCAAGAAGCCTTCTGAACAATTCTAACAGGTGCTACATTTCCAGAAACACAAACTGCTCAAGACTAAAAGTGATAAATTCAAGGACTCAGATAATGGTGCCCCTAAGAAGAGTGTTTAAATTGTAAGACAGCTTTAAAAGGCAAGGCACCATCACACACACAGACCTGCCCACCACCCACATGTGCTTCATCTCTCAATAAGGAGTAATGTGTAGCAAACCACTAACGACCTTGCTTTCTCTCTCCCCTTCTCTCAGCACGTTAACCACGGGGTTACAGTTGGTGTTTTTCCCATGTGTGCCTTCCTACTTTTACTATACAAGCACACAGGCATTTAGCTTTAATTAGAGATGTGATCTAGGCTATTACAGCAGATCACAGCACCTGCCTCAGCAAGCTACATGAAGACACCTGGAGTTGCAGGTAGTGGATGCAACTAGCCTGCTCCTTGCCATTGGTAGGTGGGCAGACAGGATAATATTCAACTTCCAAAATGCAAATGTAAGCATTATGAGCACAAATCCAAGAATCTATAACATAAAGTGATGCATAGGAGCCAAAACCATTAAACACAAATAACAACAGAGTTTGCACCGACAGACTTGGATCATTTTTGCCCATCCCTGTGAATCTCCAACATAAGGGAAGTGTGCTTACCAGGGAGTGTTGTGTACTTCAGGGTAGGAGGAATCCCAAACAGTCATGAAGAGGGCTCTGGCTCCATCCTGTCAACACCACAGACAGGCCTTGATTCTATCACCTACAATGGCATCACCTACCTGCCTCGAGCTTAACAGAAAGGATGTGATGATGGTTTGGGGTAAATTCTTTGTCATTTGAAAGCCTATAAAATGAAGGGCTCATGAAAATATAGTTGCCAGATGCATGCAACCATAGCTTCCAAAATGGAAAGATGGGGGAGGTGGGAGGGAGGGAAGGGGAGCAGGAAAGAAGGAATGGGAAAGGAAGGGACAGTGGGAAGGTGTGGGGGAGGAGGCAGTGAGGAAGAGGAGGAAAGGCAAACAGTAGCTTGCTTCCCCATCCTGACACTTCCTTTAGTTTCTTACGATGATTCCTCGACTGTCTTTCCTATCTTAGGACTTTTCCTTGACTATCCCTCTCTTCCCTTGAAAAGCCTGTGCTTTTGCCTGCTTTTCTTTGCCTTTTCCAGGCAATTCTCATGCATGTCAGTGTTTGAAAATCTTTGCTGCTGGTGAGGCTCTGTGAAGGTTTGCCCTGCTGTTTTTGTTGAATGTGTGTGTGTCCAGGAATGCTTTTGTTGAATGGGTGTGTGTGCCCAGTTATGCTTTTGTTGTATATGTGTGTGTGTCTGTAATCGTGCATTATTTATGTGCTGTTGATGAATTGTATTATGGGAGTCTTGCTGATTTTCTGATTAGAAAGAGAGAGGAAACTTTCATTTGTCTACATCGCTCTCTTAAAAACTTAGCTGATGTCTAGATGGGTGTTCCTGGATACACATGCACACGCTTATGAATAGGCACCCATCACTCATGTAGATAGATGAGTATACATTCTTTACAGAGGTTTAAAGTGCACAAGCAGGTAGCTGATGCACCTGCTCTTTTGGAAGAGAGCTCCCTTTCATCAGCTGCCCAATTGGACCCAGGCTTATGGGTCTGGGTGTTCCTTCAGGACCAGCTTCCACAGTCCATCAGGCCTGCTCCTTTGCAGCTAGGAGTGGGTGCATGGAACTGCAGGTGGTTGTAAGGTTGGCATTCTGGTAAGATCATGAAATGGAAAACAAAACAAAACAAACACATGGTGTTTTTAACCTCCACAACCCATCTTTTCTGTTGTCTGGAATTCCTGTGTGAAAACTAGAACTCCAGCAGGAATCTTGAACCAAGAAGTCTGGAGGAGGCGGTCCTGCTAAGAACAGCAATGTAGAAAGTGTCAGCACTCTGATGGCCAGAGAACCCTGCCTCCTGCTACAAAAAGAAACTGTGTTCATGCTATAGTTTTCTTATGCTTTCCTCTTATGGCACTCTCTAAATTCTCTTCGCAAATTTAACTATTTACAAAGCTACTAGCTGATAGGACAAATTGATTAGTTTCAGATTGGCAGGTCTAGTTAAGGCTAGCTCTATCACTGGGTAGTGAGGTCTTCGGTCATGGCTCCCTGCCACCTTCCTGGTCTGTCCTGGAAAGATGCATTAAGTGGTGGCTGTCCTGTTAGGCTGCCTTTGTTTTTTGTTTGTTTGTTTGTTTTAGTTCAATAGCAACACTAGAGAAAACAGTTGGAGGAAAGTGAAAGGGGAAAACTCTTAACAGGATACCCCCCACCCCCATTAAAAGCTTTCCAGGAATGTGTTGTTTGAAAATGTGCAGGCTGCTACTTAAAGAAATCAAGAGCAAGGGCAGATCTAGCAGGTGTGGGGGAGTTAGGTAGCTGAGGCTCCAGGAAGAATGGAAAGGCATTAGAGATGCAAGCTTGGACAGTGATTGAGACATTCATCCTGAAAGAGACATAGTTGGTGGGAAGCAAGGCCAAGAGGAGACTTCACAATTTTGACCCTGCAAGCAGCCTGTTTGAGTTCTAGACTTCTCTACAGAACAGCAAGTCTTCTTCATTTTCTTTAATTTTTTTTGTTTTATCTTACATTACTTTTTAATTTAATTTTTAATGTGGTCTGAACACTTAATATGAAATCTACCCTTTTGTTATGTGCACAGTATAGTACTGGGAACTGCAAAGGAACAGTGTACAATGCTGTATTGCAGATGTTTACAGCTTACTCTCTTATCCATTGATAAAATTTTCATATACTTCATATCCATTAATAGCATTTTCCTATTACTGGCTTTCTCCAGGCCTTGGCAACCAGCATTCTGAACTCAACTTTTGTGAATTTGATTATATATACGTATATAACACAATACGTGGGTGTGCATGCATGTTCATGTGTATGGAAGTCAGAGGTCAACCTACTGTATCATTTCTCAGGAGCTATACACCTTGTTCTTTGAGATAGGATCTCTCACTGAGATCTAAACTGGCAAACTAATGAGCCCTAAAGATCCACCTGTGTCTCCCTCCCCAGTGATGTGATTAAAACGCTACTCTGGAAAACAAACAAACAAACAAACAACAACAACAAACCACTACTCTGTCTAACATTTTATGAAGATGCTGCAGACCAAACTCAGGTCTTCATGCTGTGTAGGAAACACTTTGCTATTGGACTATGCCATCTTCCTAATCTTCTTCTCTTTCTCTCTCTCTCTGTAAAAATATATATTTATACTATTATATATTATATAAATACATTTATGTAAAAATGTATATTTATATAATATATGATAGTTACATAAATATAATACATAATATTTACACACACACACACACACACACACACACACACACACACACACACACACACACACGCCATGTGGGACACACTTCTAGAAAGGTATATAGCACCCTGTCATTCCAGATAAGTCCCTTATGCTTCTGGCCGCTGGCCAATTCCCCCTTCTCCCTGAGGTAATAATGATGGCACTAATTCCTATTTCTATAGATTGTCCAAGCCTTTTCTAGAAATATATAACAATGGATTCACAGAGTGCTCCTTTGGGTATTGAGATAGGGTCTTACTATGCAATCTAGGCTGGCCTGTAACTCACTATGTAGCCCAGGCTGGCCTTGAATTCATGGAGAGTTCTTCTGCTTCATCCTCCCAAGTGCTAAGATTACAGGTATAAGACATCACACTTGGCTGAACTTGGTTATATTAGGTATATCATTTAAATGGTAAAAATAAAATCAGTGGGAAAATATTCATAGACTAGACTTCAACTATTGACATTTTATGCTTACTCTCATTCTCATGCATAACTGAGACCACATTTGCACTAGTAAGGGCAGGGGTGTGATTTGGGGGTGGGGCATGTCCAAAACCCGGATTCTAGGAAGATAAAATTCCCTGTCACTAGAGTGGAGAAGATAGGCGCTTTCTGGCTTGGTATTTTCCATTTGGTTAAGTTATCTCCTAATGACTTGAAATAAGTGGAATCATAAGGGAGCAAAAGCTGCTCCAATTCATATATTACGTAATTCCATTTCTGCTCTCATGCACGTTAAGCTGGTTGGAAGAAAATCTGCTAAATTAAATTTGGTTTGATTAGGAAATTTGCATCATGTGCAGGCAAAGTATGGCATGTGTGGGTTAAAAAATGTTCTGGTTATTTAAAAAAATGTTTTACAGATGATTCATTTTTACCATAGCTTCATTAGTGAACTAACTTTGTGTTCCTGAGGATGTGTTGGAGATAGACTTTGCTTTGGCCCTTCACTGGGAAATCTCTCCAAGTCCCAGACTGTTTGTCCTGTCTGAAGAAAAGTCTATGGCCTCAAAGGCTGGGTGGGACATTCGGGCATCTCATGTCCTTCCTGCTTTGCCCCGTGAGGCCCCTTCATAGCTCCCTTTACTTCCTTTTCATAAACTTTTGCCTGCTTCTCATCAGGCTTCCCAAGGTGGGCCTTGAGTCTCATCTTCCTTGGTCTAAGCCCTGAGTTGCATTTCATGCCAAATGGTCACCTTCCATTTTACTGGCAACCTCTACACAAAGGCATGGAAAGATTTAAGAAGAGTTGTCTGAAGTATTTCAGGCTGAGGGAGGGGCTTGAGAGAAGGTGGAATGTCATAGCAGGGAGCAGGGCCAGGACAGTTAGAGAGCCAAGAGCAAGCGGCAGAGTCCAGGAGCTTCTGTCTTATAGATAACACAGAGCGCCACTTTTCAACCTCAGTCTCTGCTGTGATGAACAGAATCTTATATTTTACAGCCACTGAAAAGCATCCAACGAGTATTGAAGATTAAGAAAAATATGGTGCTGTTACTATTATTTTAGATGAGTGATTATTGGGCAAAGAAGGCACTACATGGACAGCAGGTCTCCCCAAACTTCAGAAACTGTTTTGAGAACCAGGGCCACAAGGTTGCCCACAGGGCTTTAAGAAGGTGTTCAGATGAAAGTATCTGGCTACGGTCTTTTCATTCAGTAAAGGGCTAGCTTATTTTTCATGCTCTTTTCTGCTTTATCATTTTTGTTCATAGAATGACAATTTTGTAGGCTAGAGTACACAGGTAGTTTTGACACAGACCATGTGGGACACACTTCTAGAAAGATATATAGCACCCTGTCATTCCAGATAAGTCCCTTATGCTTCTGGCCCCTGGCCAATTCCCCCTTCTCTCTGAGGTAATAATGATTGCACTAATTCCTATTTCTATAGATTGTCCAAGCCTTTTCTAGAAATATATAACAATGGATTCACAGACTGCTCCTTTGGGTCTAATGCTTCATGCTTTAAGCATGTAGAGAAACTTCCATGAGTTCCATGTCTGAAATCAAAGGGCCACCCTGCAGAAATGTGGGTATTCTGAGGTCCTGGGGTTTGCACTGGGGTGGAGGACTTCAGATGCCAGTTTGGTTGGGGGAGGGGTGAGGAAGAAGCTGAGGTGGGGGGCTCATAGCTACCCTTCTCATCCTCAAACAGCACAGCTGTCCTTTCTCATGTTGTCCAAACTGGGGTCCACTGAAAAGCTGCATTTGTTAAAGGGGGAATTAGTTAATAAAGAGCTATCTATGTTAGCAGCATGGGAAATATTAATCATTGCAGTTTATATTAAAGAACCACAAATCTTAAGATCCTTAACTGATCCCTTTTTGTGACAGTCCATAAATTTCCAATACTGTTTTCTGATAAGGGAGTGGTGAAAGCCCTGGAGAGAGAGCTGGGGAACAGAGACAGCCAGACTGGGGGCCCCCAAGGGACGGCTTGGGCACCGGGCGCTGTAATATTAGTACTGGTTACTATCAGACAGCACCAGCCCAACCAAGGTGCCTAGACAATAGGCCAGAGGCCACAGGCAAGCAAGCCACAAAGACAGCATTCAAAAGACCCTGCTTCTACCAGCCAACACTGCCACAGACTCAGCAGACCCAGGCCAGGCCTGCACACTACCCACGGCCAGAAAGCAGAAAGCCTTTCTTGTTTTTATTTATTTTTTAATGGTGAGTTTTTAAACGGCTAAAAATACTAAACACAGAAAGGATGGTGCTGACATAGCCTTAGAGGCAGACAGAGACAAACAGAAACTGTTGTTCTAATGAGGAAAACAACCCTGCTTCATATTATAGCCCAGCATTCCAAACAGGGTGATTGTTATTACCGCACTCCTCTAGGATGGGGGGCGGTCCAGAGGACTTATCAGCAAACCTCCATCGACCTGCACCTGCTCACCCCTCTCTGCTCGCTCTAGCCAAGGCTTATCTAATTCTTGGGCTTTTTTTTCTAAGCACTCAAGGAAAAGATACTTGAGATGGGCTCAGATTCTTCAGGCCCAATTCTCTTGTGAAAAAAGAGGAATGTTTTTCTCCATCCAGCGTTCTGACACTGCCATTCTTCCTAAGCAAATTTACCATTTCTTTTCCTGGATAGAGTTCTAGCCGCATAATACCTTATACTTCTCAGGACTACCAACCTCAGTTATGTTAAATAATTTTTTTAAAAAGTGGCAATGCCACAAGTTTGAAGTCAAAAGGGTCAACTAACAGCAAAAATAACCACAAGTGTAAACAGCAAGCAAGGCAAGGCTGACATCTGACCTTATTAAGTCATGTGTGAAGCTTGGTCCTGCGCAGGTCCTCCGACCAGATGGAAACCACAGATCTGGGAAAAAGGAAACACAAGCACATAAATATAAATTGTTTTTTAGATTTAAGTTCCCCAATACTTCATTAATCAGTACCTGCTCTTATTCCTGTCTTTAAATGGGGTTGAGTTTCAGAGCTGTCTCCGATTTTGAATAAATGCAAATGGACTTAGATGAAATCTCATTCCGAACTGGACATAGTTTCATGGGAAGAGACTAAACACTAGGTTGTAATCACAGAGCTCAGGCGGGCGACAACCTTCCTGCCTCCCAAAGACCTACTTTTCTATGGGGCTTCAAGAACAACACCCAAGAGTTTTATGTTCCCAGCCTGGGAAGATGGCTAAGAGGCAAACAAGAACCTACAGGAGATGGGAGATTTTATGCTAATGAGAGGCAGTTTCCTATTCTGAGAATGAGGCAGCACCCCTGTGCTGGGGCGGGGGTGGCTCCATGTGCCTGCAGTGTGAGGGGGCTGCATGGGGCCTCATCCTAGCCCAAAGTGGAGATGCCTGGAGAGTTTATGCTGTGTGGCCTATGGGGACACATACTTTCCTGCAGATCGAAACAGAAGGTGGCACCTGCTGGAAGCGCATGGCAATGGGGGCAGCACCAGTGTCTAAGAGCCTGACAGCTCCAGCTTTATAATTTTTGTGATTGTGGTGGGGAACTCAGAAGTCACAGTCACAGGTCAGAAGCATAGATATCTGGATTCCCAACACCCACAACTGAAGATGGCTTTTTTCCACCTTTCATATCTGTTTCACCAGAACAATGAAAAGAGTGCCAGTATAATTTCCTTGATAACCCGCCCCAAGCCTGGCTCATAAGCTGATGTATAAATTGCCAGTCTTTGTTTTTTATTTTTTTGCATTCATAAAAATATCTATGTATCCATGACAACGGTATGCTTATGGGTGATTTTTGTGTTTTGTTTTTGTGACAAGGTCTCATTTTTTGTAGCCTAGGTTGTCCTTGAACTCGGTCTATAGTCCAGGCTGGACCCAAACTCATGGTGATCCTCCTGCCTCAGTTTTATGAGTACTGGGACTACAAAAGTGAGCCACCATTGCTTGGCTTGGGTTTTGGTAGTTTTGGTTGTATTGGTGTGTGTCATAAACCTTCTAATATAAAACTGTCATGTGCTGATTAAGCTCCCTCTCCCACCTACTTTAGGCTCAAGCATATTTGTCTCAGTGTATCTTCCAAGGTTCCTTGGCTGGGGATGGGCTAGTCCCCTGACCTTGTGGGAAGGGTAATGGAGAAGAGCAAAAGATCCCCAAAGTGAAAGCCACTATGTCCCCAAACACCTAGAAAGGCAGACCATTTCCAGCACAGGTTATGCTTGTTCATCTCGTGATATAACACGTGCAGGGGTGACTGACGTGCATACCATGCCCAGCTTTTCACTGGATACCATGCTCCTCATTCTTGCAAGAAGTGTATTCACTGGGCCATCGTCACAATCTGGGCATTTTAGATTTACTATGTGATGTGACTTTCTGTCTCTGCATATCTTTGCCTACATTTTTTAAAACCACATGCACTAATCGTACAAAGTTCTGGGCTTTGGCATATTGTTTACACGCATGAATGAACTTTAATCACATCTGCCCCTCTACGACAGACCCTTTCCTTCCTTCCTCACATCCTTCCATTTCCACAGTATGTACAAGAGTTCTCCCCATCACAATGCATAAACACTCAGTTACTGTCCCTTCGCCCTGCAGCCCTGTGTTTACAATACCCGAAAAGCTCTGTTTATCACACATTAAAGGGATTCCTGGTCACTCAACAGTGTGCAATGCATGTTGGGTATGTGCAGATTTTCTCTACTGCCACACTCAGGGCTTTTTGATAAGGCCTCACCTTGTCTTCATGAAGATTCGTCCACACTATGCCTCCATGCAGAACACACATGCCATGCATATACAGGCAACACATACTTATTATAATTTATTAAAATTTATTGCTAACATCTTTCACTTGAAAACCATTAAAGATGACTCTGAAATTGTATTCATCTATTTTCTACAAAACCCCTTTCTGCTGCTCTTGCCATAAACCCTCTAATCTAAAACCTCTAACTTAAACTCACTATGAGTAGAAAAGCTAAGAGTATTGGGCTAGATACCAAGGCATGGAGAAGCATGCTGGATTCTTAAAGCATTTCCAAAGAAGTCAATAGAGCAAAGAGGCTTGTGTTTGGAGCTGTTTGGTTTTATTGCAGTTTTAAGTACATGCACACCCTGAGCTTTGACATTAATATCTAAAAATAAACAGTGTCTTTTGTAGAAACAATATCAAACATATATATATATATATATATATATATATATAATATAATTTAATAACTTAATTCTGATTTAGACTCTAAGGAATAGATTTGAACTTGGTTACATGGAAACAATATAAAACCTCACATAATTCACATTAAATTAAAAAAAAATTATTTTACTTAGTTCTTTTCAAGACAAGTCCCATACTGTACCCAAGACCAGCCTGGAACTCACTATATAGTCCAGGCTGGCTCAGAACCTTCTGTCTTCTGCCCCAGGCTCCAGATGCTGGGGCCATAGGTAACAACTTTATTCATAAACTATTACTAAGTAACTTATGGTTTGTGGTAATAATTTCACATGCATTAGACCTCACAGTGACCACATGAGACAGACAGTATTAACAGGCTTGTTTTCTAGATTCAGAAAGGGGAGGCACAGAGTGCGGCAGACACTGCTGGGGGTCTCCACTCGAGGAGCCTGATGTTACAGGCTGTTCTGAATGCCTGAGAATGAGCTCTAGTTTTAAAGTCAAACGGTTTAGAACCTGAGATTTTGGTGCCACGGAAGTGGCCTCCAGAGTTTGTGTAAATCAGACAGCATCTCTTTCATGGTGTGTTCCTGAGAAGCAACCTCATTCGAGTCTATCCAGGAGACAAGCTCAGTGGTGACTTGGCTGTGCTGAAGGCCAGTTAAAGAAGGGAGCTGAAGCTAGACCCTCCCAACCTAAACACATCTGGTTTTAACTCTTCTCTTTAGAAAACAGGGAATTGAGAATTTGCTCAGAGCTCAAAGGAGACTGGCCAAAATCATAATGAAAAGCCTTTCCTGGAACAAGTGTAATTTAGAATGTGTCTTTTACACCTTTTAAAATTGGGGCACAAATATGTTACTAGTGTGGTTATTTTGTAGCTTCAACAGAATACTGTTTTGTAACTGATTCACATTCCAACTTGGGATACATTTATTTGTGGGTGTGAAGCGGTTCATTTTGTTTAGTCATCTGACCTGAAGTGAGGTTGGCACTGTTTTACCGCTGCTCCCAATTAATGCAAATTGGAGGGTAAAGGAGAAATAAAGCGTCTTTAGCTTGGTTCACAAATCTGTTATAAAGAGCTCTTCATTTGATCTATTTCAGGGGAGGGCGGAACTGTGAGCAAACAAAACACACGGAAGAAACTAGCAATTACACAACATGTGATTTCACCACCAAGCTTTGAAAGGGTTAAATTTATATCTAAGGTATTTGTTTATTTATTTTGAGCCAGGGTCTCGCTATGTAGCCTGGAACTGGCTATGTAAACTGGGCTGGCCTCAGACATGCAGAGTGTGGCTTGTTTCTGCCTCCTGAGTGCTGGGGTGAAAGGTTTGGGCCATCACATCTGGTTAACCAAAAATCAATCCTCTCCGTCCTCTGTTCATCTATCCATCCATCTTTAGTCTCTCAGCTCTTACCTGAGGTAGACCAACGTGTGTGAACAGTGTATGTTCCTTTTGTTTCTGTGTTTTTTTTAGATTTATTTATTCATTATGTACACACAAGAGGGCGCCAGATCTCATTACAGACGGTTGTGAGCCACCATGTGGGTGCTGGGAACTGAACTCAGGACCTCTGGAAGAGCAGTCGGTGCTCCTAACCTCTGAGCCATCTCTCCAGCCCTTGTTTCTGTTTTTAAGAGCTTTGTTAAGTCTTTTTATATTTTTATTTTTACAGTCACACTGCATTCCCCCACGCCAGCACACAGTCACACTGCATTCCCTCACACCAGCACACAGTCACACTGCATTCCCTCACGCCAGCACACAGTCACACTGCATTCCCCCATGCCAGCACACAGTCACACTGCATTCCCTCACACCAGCACACAGTCACACTGCATTCCCTCATGCCAGCACACAGTCACACTGCATTCCCTCACACCAGCACATAGTCACAGGTGCAGAAGCCAGTGAGGTCTTTTCTTAACACTAGCTCTTATAATGTATATAAGACCAGATGAAATTCTACGGAGCAAAGAAAGTCATGTGATCAAAAATAGGCTTGAAGGGGACAGGGGAAAAGACAACCTCTTCACTGAGCAGTGAGGGAATGTGATGAAGGCTTAGTGCGGGGGTGGGGGGTGGGGGGGTTGGCGTCCATTATCACAGTATTAGGTATTTGAAATCTTCTTATATACATTGCAGAGGTTCCAACTCTCACACATATAAGGTATGGTACAGGACAATCTGTTTAATGGCAATTGCCCCTTTTACATTGAGATGGACGTTTCTGGTCGGACTAGAGAGGTTCTTCCAGTCATGTATGAAGCCTGAAGGACCTGTTTCCCCGCCACCCCCGAGAGAAGCAGAGGGTGTCAGATCCCCAGGAGCTGGAGTTACAGGTGGTTGCGTGGTTCCTGATGTGGGTGTGGGGCCAAACTCAGGTCCTCTACAGAACAGTGAGAATCCTTGACCACCTGTGATTTTATTTTCTTATTCTGAGACCTCCCGCCCCCAGCTTTCTACCCAATCCTTCCTCTCCTACCTCCCCCAATGGTGTGCTTCTTTTTCTCTCTTCTAGGCTGACAGGCCCTTTTGTTCAGCTATATCAATGCCTTAGAGTTTTCAGAGAAATTCTTACACTTTTGCCTTTGCTTTTTAAAACCTGGGTGTTACAGATTGTTTTTCTAATGTTTCTCTTTTCTTTTTGTTAACTGGCACGAGACTTAACTTTTGAAGATTTCAAATACCTACTACTGTGATAATGGACGCCAACCCCCCTCACCCTGCACTAAGCCTTCATCACATTCCCTCAGTGAAGAGGTTGTCTTTTCCCCTGTCCCCTTCAAGCTTATTTTTGATCACATGACTTTCTTTGCTCCATAGAATTTCATCAGACACACTCATACAGAAGTTTGAGGGAGATCTTGCTCCATTTAAGTGTCTTTCTGCTGCCCCATGGTTACCTTAGGGACATGCCTGACCTTGCTTCTCCTGGGTAGGAATGATACAGTGGAAATAGTTCATGTTAACTATCTCCATAAAGCCAAGGTGATAGTGCTATCCAGTTCCTGTTGCCCATAGAATCCCAAGAGAGCCCCAGTTGGACCAAAAGACCCACTTGACTAACCTTTGGACCCATGAACTCATAAATGCTAATTGTTTCAAGCTTCCAGGTTTGCAGATAATTTGTTACTGACCAAGGAAGATCAGATAATATCACTGAGCACTACTAACTGATAGAGAGCTTATCTAATATACTGAGGGATGCCGACACGGAAGACAGTTTAAAACCAGGTAAGAAATTTGGCAAATGTCTGCCAAATGTCGGCTGGATCAGGAAAGATTTACACAGGATTTAAATATAAGCCAAGTTAAATAGAAGCACTACATAGAAAAATGAATATACAGGCCAAGGAAAACTTAGTCAAAAGATGGGAAGTGAAATATCTAGGGTCCAGCAATGGTAGCATGCCCTCTCTGATTGAGGAGAGGGAATGGAGGAATAGATGGCTCAGCAGATCGAGGTGTTTGCTGCCATATCTGATAACCTGAGTTTTATCCCTGAAACCAACATGGTGGAAGAAAATAACTGGCTCCTGAAATATCCTGAGAGCAATGTGCACTGTGGCATGAGTGCACACACACAAGCATACACATAAACAAACAAGTACGATGATGATGATGATGATGTTGATGATGACGATGATGATGATGATGATTGTGAATGGAAGGGCAGATACTGGGGCCAGGCTTGTGGCCCAGGTTTACTTAGTGGAAACTGACAGCTCTATGGGCCTCCCCAATAAGATCTGGAGCCACAGAGGAGATGAAACTGTCATCATTGAGATAAGAGAGTGAAGAAATCAGAGCCTGGGTTCCTTCGTCCTTCTGGTTTTCTTACCTCCTCCTCCTCACAATGATTGGATCTCGAAGATATACAAGCTCAGGTGGCTGCCTGTTAGTAAGAAGGGGAGGGCCGAGAAAGAATCTGAGAGTGGTTAAAGTGTTCAGACCGTCACGATCAACCAGGCCCACACACGTCCCTTTTAGGGCTAACTGTAGCAGCCATGAACATGATGGAGAACCAGCTCAGACTCAGCCAGAAAGTGGGGTAGGGCCCAGGCAGGGAGGCCAGGGAGAGGACTGTGGTCAGTGGTCCTTGTAGAGCAAAGCACTGAGAATCCAGGAGGGACAGTGAGAAGGGAATTCTGGTTTGGGAGGACAAAGCTTGGGGATATAGTAGGTGATGTTACAAAGGCAAAAATGAGCTTTGTAGTTTGGGATTCTACCAGGGAGACTAGGTTTGTGTTCTGAAGTCAACAGGGCATGTAATGGTTTGGATCAGGGGGTAATGTTATCCAAATTATATACTAGGATCATTACCTCATATCCAATTTGAGGAAGACATTGATGACAGAAAAACTAGGAATTATTAAGGGTGGAACCTGTGGAATCTACAGCCCTCCTTAACTAATTTGTAGGCATTTGTGCAAGCATTCAGTTTTCAGAGAGATGGAGCATGGTTTTCACACGGGTCTCAATGCGCTTAATGACTCCTGACCCCATCAGAAATTTTAAGCATCAGAATAAAGAAAGTAATGGAGAAAGCTTCCATTTTAATTCTCTTAATAAGGATCAAAAACATGCCAGTAGTCATGGGAATGAACATAAAAGCAGATACAATATTACAACAGTTACAAGGAAAAGTCCACTCAAATGACTTGGATGAATATGACAGAGACCAAACAAGTTCAAGAGAGCCTGGAAGCTTTGACTCTGGGCTGTAGCTGTCTGCTGATTTCTTTCCTTCCCTCGACAACTTGAGGGGAGCAATTCATGTTTCCAAAACACTGTAGTATTCCTTATGCTAAAAAGGTTCCTAGGTGAACATGAGGCAAAAATGTGCCCTCCCACGTCCAACACAGACACACAAATCCAACCCAACCTCTTCCTCCACTGCTAAGTTCAAACACGGTCTGCACATCCTCCCTAGTCTGGACCTCAGGTTGCCAGGCTCGAGATGGGACCTACACCTTTGTCCTGGGGGGCGCTCTGTGTTTGTTATGATAACTACCCCAGAATGAAGTATCGATAAGTGTTTATGTTTGACTGTATTACATACTGCAATCTGAGCATAGATGTGCATTTATATTCACATTTATCACACATGAGAGAGTCAGTTACCTACAGCTGGGTCATGAGCTTCCTCACACCCATGTTCATGAATCACCTTGGTGTCAGCACAGAGATGGATGAAGCTGTCTGAGGGAGGGCATTTTTGCATGCATGAAAACTTATTTGATTACCAAACTATCCTACTGAGGGTTTAATCAGCACTGTCATCACAATCAGTGATGGGCAGCATCTTGACTATATGACAAATTCTTACCCTCAGCCAAGCATAAGTGGGCACCCAGTATTACTTTAAACCATCTGCCTTTCAAAGTGTGGTGATCATGGGTTGACTTTTGAATGTCACTGGTTTCCTTACTTTAGGGATGTTTTTCTGGCATTTGTAAAGATCAGAATCACCATCAGAACAGATCTATAATAAGGACAGTCAGATGCACCAAGTTTTCTCTTTAATTTTTCAACTGATGAATGAGGCGACCGTGACTGTCCGCATCAACACGAGGACTTCCCCTGCTCCCCTCAACACCAACCTCAAAAGAACAGACTGTTGAGTTAATACAGGACGCCAAGGTTTGTCAAGCCAGCCTTTGTACAGTGACTGACAATAGGAAAACTGAAAGGCAGAGATCAAATCCTCACTCTCCTCTCTCAACACATCTCTTCCGCTGGGAAATTCATCTGTGCAGGTATCAAGCCAGTCACTTTGCTGACACTTATTGTTCCTTTTCCAAGAGCAATGGAATCACAGAGTTAGTTTACCGTCTTTTCTCTTAGGTAGAGTTGTATTATTCTCCCTCCTACCTCTTTCAACAAAGATGGCATTCACCACCCTGGAGGGCCACCCGGAGGTTCTGTGATCAGAGTGTGGCAGGGAGACTGCTACCTGGAAGGTAAAAGGAGCAGAAGCCAGGCCCCAGCTTGTCGGTCTAGATTAGACACAAGAACACGCTTTATGAGGATCGCCTTTGCCCAGCAAATAGCATCTTAGCCAAAGCAACATCAAGCAAAGCAAAGACAGATGACAGATGGACAGATGCATGGATGGGAGAACAGACACATGGACAACCCATAAAATCACTATTCCTCCACACTATCTGTAAACATCATGGAGCTACTTATCCAAACATTTTAAAAGTTTCTTCTGTTTTCAGAGACAAACAAGATCTAAACTACAGGATTCTCAAGCTGAATGTCCCTTAGGGGCTGTTGGGCTATGCTCAGATACTGGGATATCTGCTCTGTCATTTTGGTTTTTTGATCTTCATCCACTTCCTGGGCATCCTCCTCCCGACCCTCCCTACCAGCAAATCAACAGTCAGTGAGTGTTTTAGAAGCCTAACATGTCTATATGCTCTTTTATTAAGCATGTCTACTTCAAGAATTCATCTGAAAGAAATGATCATGGGCTTTATGACATATATGTCCACATGGTGCCATTTATAACAGGAAAAGGCTAGAGGAGAGACAACTAATGTAAAATTGGCGAGGTGGGTGGCCGACAGTTTCTGTTTTATTCTGTATTTTTAACTGCATTTTCTAAATCATCCCCTCTGGAAACAGCACCAATAGATTGTACATAACACATCTGTGCTTGATATAGCACCACTGGCAAGTCCCCAGGGGGAAGATCTTTACCTTCACCATTAGACAGTTCAGTGACCACCAGGGCTATATGTAGTATAGCTAAATGCTCCATGCCTCAGACTCCACCACTGTAAAATGGGGGCATTAATGCTACCAGTCTCAGAGTTGTGATGGGATTCAACTTAATTAATTAAATACTGAAATGCACAAAGCCTGAGGTGTCAGGCTTCTGTCAGGATGACACGGGCACAGGGAAGGGCCAAGTATTTGGATGGTTCCGTTCCATACCCATACCATGGGGCACTTCTCAAGAGTCCCTAAAGCTATGCTCCTTATCTGGAGCATCAGAATGGGGGGCCTGGGAAGGTAAACATTTCATCTTCTGTGGCAACATCATAATGTCTTAACAGGAGAATTGTGTTTCAAATACATCCAGTTTGTGTCAACTAGACCTTAATATGTCTGTTTCAAAGTGAAGATGACAGACACCCTTTCTCAGGAGGTGGTCCTGAGAAGTTTGTCACCAGCATAGCTTAATAATAATAATAATAATAACAGCAACAATAATATTCAGAAGTATACTTTTGGCAGAGAAAAGCGACCCCAGGCTGGGGCCTGCTGGACAGAGTGTTAACCAGCAGCAAAGGGTAAACAGGCAGTGTCTAAAGGAGGCCAGCAGCAGCAGACAAGACTCTGCAGTGTCCTGGGGGATTACCATTATGCAACATTGAAATCCGAGGAACTGACACAAAAGGAGGGTATTCCAAGTCCTTAGCATTCTTCTGGAAAGTTGTCCAAACCACAGCTTAGAGACAAATTAACGATACAATTAGCAATTTCTAGGTTAACCACTAAAAAAGAGCAAAAGAATAAAAACATAGCAAGCCAATAGAGGTGAAATGCTCCATTAAGTCAAAATAGTGAAGTGGAGGGGAGAAGAAGAAGTGAAAGGATAAGAGGAGGAGGAGGAAAGAGGAGGAGGAGGAGGAGGAGGAGGAAAGAGGAGGAGGAGGAAAGAGGAGGAGGAGGAGGAAGAGGAGAAGGAGGAGGAGGAAGAGGAAGAGGAGGAGGAATAGGAAGAAAGGAGGAGGAGGAAAGAGGAGGAGGAGGAGGAGGAGGAGGAGGAGGAGGAGGAGGAGGAGGAGGAGGAGGAGGAGGAAAGAGGTGGGGCAAAGACAAAAAACCCAAAACAGCAAATAGACTTTAATTCAAATATAGCAGTGATTTCATAAAATACCATATGCTAAATTCTTTAAAGAGTTTCAGCTAAGTGCTGCTTAAATGAGACACAAGACCTAAAATTTTCAAGAAAAAAAAGTGGACCAAAATATTAAGAAATTGTTATATTAGTACCAATCACCATGAGCTTAATAACAGGAGACATTATTTGAAATAAAAATAGGTATTTCACAGCAATAAAGGAGCAAACTGTAGGAACACACAAGGATCTAATTCTCAGTTATGAAGCCGTAGACATAGAAAATCAACATTTCTGGGATTAAGCCAGAGGCTGGAAAATCTGCCATGTTATATGGGAGACCCACATACAGTCTCTACGACAGGTAGAAAGCATGTGGCAGCTGGGGAAGGTACAGGCATGGGAACAGGAATGTAACCATCATATCTGCCTGCCTCCATCCATGGAGAGCATATGGCCAATAATTACAGAATACACAGAATGTACACTGAACTGGTGTACTCTGCACTGGGTGGCAGACAGGTAAGTCTGAAGAAGCTTCAAAGAGTAAAACCACATAGAATATGTTCCCTCACATGGTAATTTGGCTCTAATTTACACATGGATCCAGAATAACGTGTAGTGGAAATCAGACAATGTTAACTATACGGGGAGGAAGTTGTGTCGTATCAAATGTGTAGATGCTGCTAACAGTGTGACTGCAGGGAGATGTGCATGTACCCACTCCAGCTTGGTGTCCCATACAGTGTTGTCCAGTTGCCCATTACCTAAGTGCCTACCACCAACCTGTCCATTCTCTGTCCAGAAGACCAGGAACAGCAACATGAGGAGGCTGGTCCCTGTCCCAAGTTGTCTTTCTCTTGACAGTGCCCTAAAGACTTTCAAACTCACCAGTGACACATAGCCATACCATTTGCCTGTACATCCCATGCTAGATCCCAGTGAAGTCCCTTGTTCACAGGGCTCCACTCTCCCTGAGCTCCCCATCTGCCTGGCTGAGCCTGCTTCCTTGGGGCTCCTTAGTGTGGCTCCTCCTGAACCTGTAAGTATAATGTATGCTGTGATTTCCTATGTCTCTCCCAGCCTGGATCCATGGACATTTTGTAGAGATCCTTAAAAACCACTCAATGGGACTCAACTGGGACTCCCAGTTACAACCTAATAGTTTAGGAAGAGATCTTTCTTCACTTGGTGCTCTGTAGCAAGCATTTTACATACTTTCTATAGCAACCTCTTGAACAGAGGTTCCACACACTGTGAAAAGTGAAAACAAGACCAAAGAAAGGAAGAGATGAAATTAATCTTATCTTTGGCCTCATAATTGTGTATGAGTAAAGCAAAAGAGCCACAGAGGAGTTATTAAAAGTAATAAGTGTATTAGGCCAGATCACTGGATATGAAATCAACATGAAAACTGAGTTGGAAATATAAAACATAACATTAAATTTAGAAAACTATGACACTTTTATTGGTATAATATCCCAAATTCTTTATAGATAAGTAATAAATAGAAGAAACGGCTTTGTCTAACTACCCTATCCTTCTTTCCATTGGCTTCTGGGATGCTCAACCTTAACTTTGGGCCCAAAACAGTGATTTTCAGTTTTTCTTTAGCATGAACATGGCAAGAAATCTATCTTCCAGAATGACAGCATGTGCAAACCATGCATGCATACAGAATGTGAGAATGTGCATTTTAGGAAAGGGTGCCCTAGCTTTTTATGCTCTGTGTTCTCTCCTCTGCAACTAGCCTGCAGGATTAGTGGTCACTCTTCAGGGACTATTATGGGCCTCAGTTTCAGCGCCCCTAAGATGGCTTCACAATGTTCACCTGTGTGCAAGAGTAAAGACAACCGAACCTCCAAGTTGAGTGAAGTGTCTAATGCATTTGGAAACGGTGTTTTCCAGAGCTCTTGGCAAACATATATGAGACCCTCGGTACAATATGACTGGAGGGCTGGCATGCATGTTGCATATTTACCTAGTGCCCAGATGTTTGTTGGTACCTAGCCTTCATTTCCTGCTTTCTCACTTTTTCTTCTAATTTATGCAAATATATTCTTATAATACACTGTCTTCATTTTTTCCCATAACAAGTCTTTAAAATGTTCTTTCAGAATGACACAGTAAATTCTTCACACGGTGCAGGAGATGAGGCTGCAGGAGGCTGCAGGAATAGGAAGCCCAACCCCTGCAAGATGCATGCTTCCCATGCCACCCTGTAACAATGTCCACGGCACTGGGGCCCAAAGAGCAGATGGCGAGTGTGACCACAGACTGAACTCACTGCTGACCTTCCAGGGAACCAAATCCACTCCAACTTTCCACGAAGACAAGTGGGAGAGCCATTGGAAGCTCACTCTGGGAAACACAAAGATGTCTTTGAGAGAGGAACAAAGGTTCTGCTGAGGACAATAATGATTGGTGTGAGCATCTCTGTGATAAAGGAGTTCCTGGTCTTGAGTTTCCTTATCTTAGTTTCTCAAGCCTTTGAGACTGTGTGCCTACTGGGGAGCTAGCAACCATGCTGGAAGCAGCTAGCTCAGGCACGTGAAAAAACAAAACAAAAAAAACCTTATCTGTCCGACACAAGAGAAAATTTCACTTTAATAAAACTTCTATTTTCAAACATTCCCTCTATTTCAGCTGAATAAAACTTTCC